>NC_056747.1:541189441-541356941 GCF_019279795.1 Protopterus annectens | reverse complement strand
CTATCCCACTACATAAGGGTGGTAACATTCGCCCAATAGCCTTACTCTCTCCTTTAGCAAAAATCCTATGCCAAAATAATTTAGTAGCTAACTGTCAGCATGGCTTTAGATCATTCCATAGCACCACCACAGCCCTCTTATCCTTCTCTGATTGTATTAACAAAAATCGTAATAACAATACTCTAACCTCAGCACTGTTTATTGACCTCTCAAAATCCTTCGACATGGTTAACCATCAGCTACTTTTAAATGTACCTAAATCCCTCTCCCTAGATACACAAGCACTACTATGGTTCAAGTCCTACCTAGAAAGTAAGCAACAGGCTGTGCTCTGGGATAATCTATCCACACATCTCCCTGTTACCCTTGGTGTTCCTCAAGGATCTGATCTAAATGAAAATATTCCTCAAACTACCTGCATACAATATGCAGATGACTCCACATTAACATGCTCTACTAATTCTGTATCTGAAGTCCACTCCCTCACCCAAAAAGTGTTTAATATAGTAGAAAACTGGTTCCTACAGTGCTGCCTCCTCCTGAACCCAAAAAAAAAAAACTATTGCTCTTCACTCCAACACAAAGTCCCCCCCAAATAAACCTCACAATTTCATCTAATAATGGTACGGTCATATCTCCTGACCCAACCACAAAACTCTTAGAGTTATAATTGACCACAACCTTACTTTTGACACACACATTAACACTACAATAAAATCAGTAAATAGAAAACTAGGCTCCCTCTATAGGATTAAACCCTTCCTTACCCCGACAGCTAGAACTACTATTGCCCACACGCATCTCATCTCCACCCTTTTCTATGCCTCACCCTTTATACCAATCTATCCAAAACTAACCTCAACAAAATGGCAACCTCCTATAATAATACTGCCAGATTTGCCATAGGCTCCCCATTTAGAACCCACCATTGTCACAATCTAAAACAGCTAGGCTGGCTGGAACTTCATAACCAGCTTCAGTTTCACCAACTTATTATTGCCCACAAGACCCTTCATCCTCCTAGTAATACTCCAATACTCACTAGCCCTATCACCCCCTACAAAAATCTTACAACCCTACGCTCTGCAACTAAATTACTTGTATCCATTCATAAATCCAACAATAAGGCTGGAGACTCACTGTTTTCCAACACCGCAGGGAAAACATGGAACTTGCTTCCCAGTGAACTCTCATCTCTTTCCTCAACACTACTTTTCAAAAAGCAACTTAAAATTTACCTTGATTCTCGCTGGCTATGCCTGTGCACTAACCAGACTAATAATCCCCTCCTGCTATGTTCACTGCTTACTTATCTCACTACTGCTGTTTTCTGTCTACCTCCTTCATGAACCTCAGAGAATATGATCTGTAAGCTACTGAAGTCTGTCTTGATTTAGTCTTTATAGGGAACCACTACAGAGTATAAACGGACTTAGCAAGCTATCAACTGTATAGACACATCCCTACAAACATTTACTTGTTTCTTTCTAATATATAACATCAATACAATACTGTATGTAAAATTTGCATTTCTGGTCTTAATATTGTACTGTACTTATGTTGCTATTACTTCTTTAGTGGAGCTTATCTCCCCGGGCCTCTTCTGAAAATGGACATGTATCCAGTTAAGACTACCCGGTCAACAAATGTAAAATAAATAAATAAAATAAATGGATAGTGTGCTTAAAAGAGCTCACAACTGTTACAACTTCAGTTACAAGCAGCAGATGTCACTTTGGGCAATACTGCAGACTGGGAATACTAACTGTAGGGGGAGCTTGCATAGTATACAACTAAAATTCACAATCTCAGCTAAAACCGTCCAAGCTGCTACCAGCAGGAGCCACTTAACTTAAGTAACACCTGCTGTGTAAAGCATATTCACATTTCCAGACAAGGGTGAGAAGACTCCTATCCTATCTTGTAAACGGTACAAGAAAGCAAAACTAATCCTGAATGGGCACACAGCTTCATAAGATGCATGCACAGACACAGACACAGACACACACACACACACTCCTGTGGGTAATTTTGGGGATTGCTATTTCATCTACAACTCGTTTGGGAATGTGGGAGGAAGCCAAAGCACCCAGCAAAAGCTAACCTTGATACAGGGATAATGTACAGACTCCACATATAAGGTTCCTCAGTCATAAATTAAAGGGAGAACCAAGTGCTGTGAAACTGGAACCCCAACTGTTGTGCCAAACTCAACCTACAGCTATACAATGAGTGCACATCTTAACTGCAGCCTTTTAGGCCTCACACCCGTTATGAAGACTATAATTTTCATGTCATAATTCAGATGCTATTGAAGTTTGTTAGCAGCCACTGGTATTGATTCATATTCCTTTCTGATGTTCAATACATGCACTATCCTTTTTTGCATACTTCTACAGTTACCTCATCTTTAATTGTACTTTGCATGACAATTACTTAAATTAATGCCCTGCCTGCCTAATCTCACTATAGTTCATTGCTGACTTTTAATTAGCCTTTTTTATTGTATGTTGAATTACAAACATTCATTAAGAGATTAATAAATGTGGTTAACAGACATTGCATTTAAATCTTATCAGTCTTTACTTGTCTGTATTTGTATCTCCATATACCGGACAATCATCTGAGCCATCTCTGCTGGTTTGCCCATCCAGTCTTCTCTGTGGGCTGAAGGGTCAAGTTCTGCATGGCATTCATCCATGGAGCCATCAGGTGGTTTATACTAAATCCCATGTGCCCCAATTAGCACTAAAGGATAAAAACCTGAAACCCTCTAACAATTCCCACAAGTGTATGCCTCTGTAGCTACTCGAGGGCAGCAATGCAATGACCAGAGCCAAGGAGAGTCACCTGCTCTTTATTGCAACACTGCTCTTCAAACAACCCTGCATTTCTTGTTAACTGTCACATCCTGGCAGGTCCCGATCTCTACTGCAGGCACATAATCAGCTTCATTTCCCCCAAGATAAGGGCCCCACCCCTCCCTCCAGGAAAAGGCAAGCAGGCTAACCTTTCTCATTCCTCTCCTCCTCAGCTAGCTACTTTATAGTTTGGGCTGCTAAGTGAACCCAGGTCATCATCTGGGCTACAGTTAGGACTATAATGTGCCGTCCCTCTCAAGTCTAAGAGCTGCTCCTACAGTTTTTATCATGGGAATTCACAAAAATGAGTTCTGCCCAGATCAAAGTTTCTGGTCATCAAATATAACACAAATCTAAAAAGTTCTTCTTAACCACTAGGCAAGATTGCCTTTTTTTGGATTTGTTTTATAGAGGCAACTCAAACAATATCGGATTAAGTGACTTTGTCACACCTGCTCAGCATCCCAGTAGAAAATTACAAAATCAAAGAAGACTACAAAACAATACTCATTAGCAGTTCATAGAGTTAACGCTCTGAATTACACTGCCAGATAAACAGCCACGTTTGTTTTACAACAAAATGCTGACAGAAGCAAACCATCATGTCTGTATGTGGGCTAAGCCAGACAGCCACCCAAGGTGCCATTTTCAGTCAGTGAATTTTCTGTTTTGCTGTGCAATTCATTCAAGGAGCTTCCAACAGGATTCACTGCAACAAATTGTATAGCATTTAACTGTTGACAACCTACACACATTCTATTTATGCATTCTAAATACTTGCTTTAGGAAAACCGAGGGTTACTCAGAAAAGAAGCATATCCTAGCAAGCAGTAGTCATATGGTAGGAACAAATCAAGATAGGATAAAATCTAATTGCAGGACAAGTACCCTAACACATTCACAACAAGGAGTACTGCCACTTCAACTATCGGCATATTTTTTGGGATGTGGGAGGAAACCAGAACCCCCAAACACACATGGAGACTGAAGACATGTTCTGCATTCCAGTCCAAACTTATTAGATTGTGCATGTTTACTAAATGATGACATTTACATGACAGGTCCTGATCCCACTGTCCCATTCATATCACATCTCCTCAGGGTTTTGTCAAACTGGTTAGGGTTTTTCCTGCCATCTTCCCTACGAGCCTTTTTAGACATTAAACTATTTGTTTGACATTCCAACCTAGCAAACTACAATACATAGGTGGTACTACTCAAGTCTACAAGTCTAAACAATTAAAGAAATTCAGAGTTTGAGGCCTTCCTCTCACACACACACACACACACACACACACACACACACACGCACACGCACACGCACACGCACACGCACACGTGCGTGTGTGCATATATAAATAAAATTACTGAAAATTGGTTTCAGTGTACCCATAATCACTTCTTCATACAAAATGCAGTGCACCTAGTACTTGTTCAGACTGTCTGGGAGTGGTGGGGGTATATAATTTCTCTGCTCCCCCATTACCTCATGCCAAATCCCTCTTGACACGGATTTGGAACTCCTGAACAGTAAAGTCAGGAAAGAAATTAAATTACAGACCTGGACATGTGGTGCAGAGGGATAAAACCCTAACTGCACTCTAGGTTATCACTGTTCAACTAGCAGCACGGATGCCAGGAGACTAGGTGGTGGATGATGGGAGGGTGCATCCAAAGCTGGCTCACCCATCTGAGGGGAGAGAGGCGGTTTAGCTCATTACACTGGCAATACCTGCAAGAATGCAGGTGTATCACAGCCACATGAGAAACTTAGTGAGTCTGCACTGCAAAGAGTATGCTGCTAGGTCAAGAGGTCATTCATTGGCTGAAGCAAGCACATACCTCTTGAGGCATCCAAAGCTGGGATCACAAGGTTGCTGTGGGGAGGGGACAGGACAGACAACTGGATCTGCAGACTGATCCACTACCTAACACCTGACTATAACCGCCACTGTAAAATGAACGGGCTGGAGTTCTGTCACCTTGATGAAGAAATGACTGGGTCAGTTGGCTCAGAAAAAAAGACCATTTGGCCAATCCTGCAGACCAAAAAAAGTCAAGTACTTCATTACTGCTAATCAAAAATCCCCCTCTATAATGCCGGATGACCAAAACAAATACCTCAGTAAGCTGAATTCTATACTTAGTCCCACTACACCAATCCTGTTTGACTTTAATTATACACCCATTAGCTAGAAGCCTTATGCAACAAATAATATATCCAGCGGGTCCTCATTTTTACTAAAACCAATTCTATACATCAAATAGTGCAGATTCTCCTTAGTAACAACATACTTGACTTCATCCTTATGAATGTTGCCTCAGACTACTCTCTTAAGAACTGCATTCTCTACTTAATCAAATTCAACTACAAAACAGTAATCTCCCTCAACGAACATATTCTGAGATTACTCCAATGACAATCCAATATCCCTGTTTGGGGGCCTAAAGAAATTCAGAAGTACCCCTGCTCAGCTAATCCCAGTCACAAAGGCTGCTATATACACTTCTGAAGTTGTGTCAATATAAACAAATGTTTAGAGCAGCACTTCATCCCCACCCTGCATAAACATAAATGGAAGTATAAAAATAAACCCCCATAGTGGACCTCCAGATCAAATAAACTGTATAATGATGAAAAAAAAAAACTTGCTTCATATAGAATTTTCCACATCTCCTACCATAAGGAAGCACTTAGGCAGGTCGAGCAAAGAACTCAGGCTGCCATTAGGAAGACAAAGACAGAGTATGAACTGAAGGTTGCCACCTATTTCAAGGATAAGCATGCTGTTTTTCTCTATTCTGATCCCAAAGCTAGAGCCACTGTCTTTGTTGATAAATTCAGTTCCATATTTATCCCTCCCACTCACTCCCATGTTTTCTCCTTGAACCACTAAACCCCTCTTCACCCAAACCACTATGGACCAGACCATAGCAGTTCTATCCAAAAATAACAGCTCCACAGTCCTGGACAATATACCAAGGTGTCTCACAGTTAATACAAAGTATAACATTGCCGAGTCCCTCCATGAGGTACGTACCTGACCTCTGGAGAAGGGCCATTGTGGTGCCACTCCAGAAGGTCAACTCCACCACAGACCCTGTAAACTATTGTTCTACTAGCCTCAACAGTATCATCTGTAAAATCACAGAATACATCCTGGCCAGCTTTATAAACAATGAATGAAATTGGTAACTTAAAGACCTCCGAGCCAACCAATTCAGGTCTGTAAAAGCTACAACCCATCTCCTTAATCTGGTTGATTTCTTTGCAAATGAAAGACGACATCCCCAAAAATGCTACTCTGTCCAGAATATCTGCCCTTTCCTTGCTAAAGGAATTCAGTTCAGTATGATTCTGCGTGCTAGAATTATTCACAAACGTATTACTCTAAATATAAACTAGTATGTCACCCCTTAGGTTGCAAAGAACTGGTGGCATCTTCTCATCTAAAAGACACATCACTAGTGGTATCCAGCAAGGCTATGTACTTGGAAAACTAGCTGTCAAAGTGGAGGGGGACCAATGTGAAAGCAAATGCCAAAGGTTTATTACTAATCAGTTACTACCTACTCCACCACAGATACTCATATTGTCTAAGAAGGTCTTGCCAGAACCAGGACGTAGATTAACAATCATGGCCTTAAGATTAACACCAAACAAATGTAGTATATCTATGTCCTTTGGTAGCAAGTCTGTCCTACTGAATTACCACAAAATGGTCCATACTTAAAAAGGATACTCATACCTCTCAATTGTCCAGATTTTCTCAGAATGTCCAGATTTTTGCCTCATATTTTTGGTGCATTTCTCATAAAATTGTGGATTTCTGGCAAATCACTTGCAAATCATTGAGGACTAAAGTCCGAAAATGACAGGCAATTGAGTTTCAGACTTCATATTCTTCAGAAAATTCATGCTAATGCAAAACCTATTGTTCCATCAACTTTCTAAGTTTGTAAGAGCAATATTTAAAAAAAGTGTCCCTATTTTGGGGGCTTTGTCCAGATTTCTTGCTTTAAAAGATTGAGAGGTATGATACAAGTACTTTCTCATAACAAACTCTCCTTTGATCATCACACCACTAGTTATAATTAGGAAATCTTTTTACCTTGCTTGCAAAACCAAGGATGTCATAATCTCAATCTCTATTCTTATCTCAGTTCAATAATAAAACACACCATACCATTTGAAATGCACCTTTCCAAATAACTTGTCCAACCAGAAAGACTAACATTTTCTGGAAAATAAAAACCACACTTCTCTTTTCTTTATCATCTCCTATGTGGTGATCTCTGCCTGGACGACTGGACTAAGATCCTACACCACTAGTCTGACTTCAGCTCAGAAATATTGGTGATACTGAAAACACTCACTCCGAAGACCTCAACCTTCCTCACTGCATAAATAAGTCCTCTCTGCAGAGATGTATGCCTCATCTGCAGATTCCCCTACCTATGAAACAAGCACCACTTGCAAGTCGAAACAATTTAACACACTGGTCTCCTTCAGGTTCTACCATGATAATTAGATGGGCAACCACAAATTTACTCCTGGTATAAGCAGTACAGCACTCATTGGATGGGGTGGAAAATCCACATAGGAAACTTCCTGGATTGCATTTCTCAGCTATATACGATCACCCAGCCCAGCGACCTACTAAACACCTATGAACAAGCACAAATTCTTCCAGCATATTTACATACTAGATTCCCACATCCCCAGATTGCAGTGACATTCTGAGCCTGCAGTCTTACCCCCCCCCCCCTTGCCAGTGGTTGAAGCAGTACAGCTAGTGCTTATCATGAAGTTCATTAATGTTAGCATAACACCAATCTAAGTTAAGGTGGCATGCAAAG
The DNA here is from genome assembly GCF_019279795.1 of Protopterus annectens. Taxonomy (NCBI): domain Eukaryota; kingdom Metazoa; phylum Chordata; order Ceratodontiformes; family Protopteridae; genus Protopterus; species Protopterus annectens. The sequence continues at coordinate 541,349,220 of NC_056747.1, read as the reverse complement.
GTATGAGAAATTCAGCAACAGTAAAACTGCACACCATCCCACCTACAGGGCAGGTCGATATCACATTCCAGTGGATATCCTATGCCACTCAGGAAGGACACTTGACATTAAAAATTCCATAAAAGAGCACTATGTCAGAAATTTTTGGTGAGCAAATGGTTTTAAGTAAGGAAATGATGGTTTTCAGTTGGAATATAGGATCTGAATTGCCCAGACACTGTAAGGCCTTACTAACTTTAGTGCCATCAGCTTCCAAAAAAGCAGTTCTAGAAAAATAGAAATCAAAGTCTAAACCAACTGTAACTGAACTACTGAAAATTGTAAAATAGATAAAAGAACTGGAGGAGGGATCTTTAGAAAAGGGAAGGATCACATTACATAGAAATAAATGGAACTGGTAGGAACAGTACATGCAGAACAATGTTCAGGAGGAGGAGTCAAGTTTAAGGGAAGGCAGGAATTGAGTAATATATATTTTACTCCAACATTACATAGTCATTACAAAGAAAAAATGTATAATGCATGAAAATGACAAATGTTTGCAAAAGTTTGTTTTTTTTCTATTACTGTAAGTGTACCCATGTCTTTAATGTAAGACTTTAATAAAGATGTTAGAAAAACAGTAAACAGGGTGAGATCTAAGGGAAACTTTTTCTTTATTTATACTGACCTACCAACATCAAGGTGGAAACATGTCAGGATGATATTTATAGATCATCCACATTAACAGCAAAAATGGAAGTCTCTGCACCTGAAAAAGTAATATAGTTCATGTTTCTTCTAAAAATGTTCAATTTATTGCAATCTCCCACAAAGATGGTAATGTAGAATGCTAAATCGATGTGGTGGGAGGAGGGGGGCATGCGTTAAACAAATGTTCTCAGAACTATGTATACGAAATAAGGAGAATTTAAACTTTTCTATAGTTGAGATGATCTGAAACCATATGTTATAGGTCAATAAAATGACCATTGTGGGCTTGACTATAAATGACTTAACTTTTGGTGTAAGTGACTTATTCTGGTGTTAGCCTGCTTTACAGACAGACTTAGACCAGAGAAGTCCCTTTCACAGACGGCATTTTTTTTTTTTTGGAATCTGGCATATATCTACAAGGAATAATGTCAAATTACAGCGTTTTATCTCATTCACATAAATAAATCTTTCTTCTGTCTACCTTGCAGCATATATTAACAGATTTCTCTAAGTTAACGGATTGTGTGGTTTAAGTTTCATTTTTCAGTATGTCAGCAAATATAAACAAGCACTGTTGAGATACTATACTTTCACAATCTGACATAAATATGACCCAGAAGACTTGAGGTTTATTACCGGATCAGTACACACATTAAAATAAGCTTACGGTTTACAGATATAAGCCACAAATCAAACAACTCTATACATGAAGCACATATCATATTCTGAATCAGAACTAGAAACCGGAAAAACATACTATTCTGGGTTCTTAGTTAAAGAGTAAACACAGGGCACTTCCTATCTATGACTGTTTAATGCCTAAATGGTAACTGTTTACTTGCTCTTATTTCTATAAAAAGGAAAATTAAAAGGAATAAAGATCTGAAATCCACCTGGAAGAAGTAAAACAGCACTAGATGGACTCATTGTATATATTTGTTCAGCACTATTAATAACCACAAACTGATTCAAACCTTCTCACCTCTTAAAATGGTCTCAGCACAAGTGGTCTCTACTGAAAGTTTTACTCTCAACTAATCCAGCCATGACTATGATTCGATCAGTAACCCTAGTGTATAAGGGCCAGTGTTGGAGTGTGGCATAGAGTCACCAAAATGTGGCTCTCTCACAGTGGTGAAAGGAGAGAAAGGAGGTCCTTCTGCAGTCCTAATACTAGAGGGTACAGGGCACTTTGATCCTGCCAATTTGACCCCGGACAATTTGCCCCCAGTTAAGGTTGCATTACGGCATTTAAATGTGTAGAACTTAAAAATAAATAAGGATTTGAAAAAAAAAAAAAAAACTGGAAACAAAAGCAAATCCAGCAGTAACTTAAAACTGCAACATTAACATTACTTGCACATAGAGAACGAGAGACAAAATTATCTTACAAAACATGAAAGTAGCTAAAAACTCCCTATAAAATGTAGTGGGTTAAAATAAAAAAAAAATTGAAGTAATTAACATTTTAATTTCCAGTATACGGACGATCAAACAACCTAAACAAAACTTGTGCAAGCATTTTAAAAATATTATAAAGAAACAAACTGAGCGGTAAAGTAATTGTAGCACATAAACTATCATGTTTACAGTCACGTCATTAACAATTTAATAACCAATATGCAGACAGTCTCAAAAGCTAAAGAAATCAATTGAGAAAGCATTTTAGAAATGTAAAAAGGAAACATAGCAGAAAAAAAAACTAGGGATAAAATAAAAGTACCACATAAGCAGATGAATAATTATCTTCAGAGAAAAAAGTGCAAATTTAGAAATCCAAGAACAAGTTGAGCAAGAAGCATAGCCAATACAGTAAGGATTAATCACAACAAAAAAGGAAATTTAGCTACTGCCACCTACTGGATCCTATTAAAAACAACACTAAAATAAAGGTAAGAAGGGGGAAAAAAGTAACGGAAGATTCGAGCACAGATAGAGTCAGTTAAAATAACTTCCTGATTTGAAGATGAAATTGATTTTAAACATGTTAAAACTTGCTATTGATAAAATTAAATACTAACATATTAAATAATAGATTAAATAAATTAACATTAACATATTAAAAAATTAAACAACATTAAAAAATTAAATACTTTTAACTTAAAGACTGTTTAATATTTTAAATCTGTTAAAACTGGTTATTAAATTAATATTAACCTATTAAAAAGATTACATTAACATAAAAATAAGAAATATTTTAAATTCAAACATTGTTAATTATTGTGTACTTAATTATTTACATATTACAAAAAAGCTTTAATTGCAATTTATTTACGGCCAAATAGTCCGGGGTCAAACTGTCCAACAAATATTCCCATAAACAATAACTGAAAATATACATACGAAAGTGCATACAACTGCACTGAGGTCGAATCATCCGGGGTCAAACTGTCCTGCTTCCATACTAGATGGCAGCTTAGTCCTCCAGACTTGGGAGTTCACATTAACAGCATTGCCAGGTGTACTGTACATGAACAGAAGGTTAAAAAAATTAAAACCTCTTAGTATCCCTGGCAAGTCTTGGTGCCTACATTCCATTGCAGCACACTGAACTTCCATCCCTGCATGCAGCACTGACCGTTACAGAGAACAGAGCAGTGGCAGAAGATGTTAAGATAAGGGTGAGCTTGTCTTCTACCAGAGTGTGCCAAATTTGAACAAAATACAATGATATTTTGCTGGGATCAGTTTATAACTTGCATTATACCGTATTCTACCAAATCATACATCATAAAAAGCAGAAAGAGACTAAGTCTATACGGTCTGCTTCTATGCTGCAGCTAAAGCAGAACACAGCCACCATTCTTTATCCTGATTAATTATATTTCATGCTTTTTAAATGTTTCAGCTATTTCTGCCTCTGCCACATATTCTGACAATGTGCTCCATCTAATACTCTCTGTGAAGAAACACTTACCAATATTATGGTTGAACAAGCACGTTGCAATATCAAGACTGTACAAGGGTCTCGTAATCCAACAGACCCATCCCTCTTTCCTATCCTGTAATTTCTCTCTCTGGCATAATTGCACCATACTTTCCTTTTATTTGCTTTGTGTGATCAAATCTCATTCCCCAGTTTCTCTTACAAGTAGCAAGTTCAGTTCCCATAGAATCTATTAGTAAAACACCTTCTTTCTTCTTGCCCTCCTGATTGCCTGCCTTTCTGTCCTCTGCAACAGTGTGATCTCCATTTCTCTGCAAAATTCCCACAGCTGTAAACAGGACTCAAGTTGTGATCTCATGATCCCTAGACACAATAAACCAGAACACAGATTCCACCATCTTTTTTGCCCTTACTGCTGCCACTTCACTTTGCATTAGATTATTAATACTTTCTGTAAAAAAATTCCCAAATCCTTCTCCCTCTTGTTCTGCATTCTTGTTCATAGGTAGGTACTAGGCTATCGGCCCAAGGGCCTACGTAAGCCTAGCCAACAAGGTTCCTTGGCTTACACCACCCAAGAAAGTTATTTTCCTGTGCCACTGTCGCGCAGAGACACAGAAGTGATCCCCAGGGTGTATTTCCTATTTCCTATCCACTCATCAAGAGTGCCAATGAAGAACTTTGCTTGACATAGATGGGTAGCCTGTTCCAGGGTATGGGAAGTCTCTGGGACAGGAATCTATCCTTCCAGCATGTCCTGTTTACTGTGGTGACAAGGTTTAGGTCCCTAGAGCGTGTAGCTCAGAGGGATTGGGATTTCTTTAGGTGTAGCATGTCCAACAGCTCTGGGTTTGACATAGCTTTATATGTTAGGCAGAGATCACCTCGGAGTAGACGATATGCTATGGAGTAAAGCTGGAGTTTTTTGAGATGGTCAGTGTAGGGCATTTGTTTGAGGCCAGTAATCCTCTTTGTGAGGTACTTCTGTGGCCTTTCCAGCTGCTGCAGATGTCTTGTGAGGTACATTCCAAAAGGGGTGTTGTACTCTACAATGGGTCTAATGAGTGTCGAGTAGAGGGGAACAATGACCTTTTTTTTCTGGATGAGAACCCTTTTATGATGAGGTGTGCCACATAGAAGGACTTCCTGACTAGTGTGGCGATGGGACTATCAAAGGAGAGACTACTGTCCACCTGGATCCCAAGGTCTCTTATCACACATTCGGTGTTAAGTAGATTGCTGCCTATGTGGTAGTTCATGGGTACAGAGTTTTACCAAAGGGGATGACACTGCACTTTTTGGCACTGAGCTTGAGGCCATGTCTCTGACATCAGGCATCTGTCTCAACGAGGCCCTTCTGTAGGATGTCCATACCATTTGGGGACTTGACTATGGCTCCTAGTTTGCAGTCATCTTCGTTAGCCAGAGGCCTTCTGTGTTAGCCTGTACTTCAGAGAAGTAGATACCAAACAGGATAGGTCACAGGACAGAACCCTGTGGTACTCCACTTGTCACTGCTTTGATGTCAGAGTTGGAGTCTGCAACTTTTACAGTGTGGGTTCTGTCAGTGAGCCAGTTGGCAACCCATCTTGTGACGTAGGGATTTATACCTAGTTTAGTGAGTTTAGCTATAATTCCAGAATGGGGGATGGTGTCAAAAGCCTTGGTGAGGTCAAGATAGGCTATGTAAACCACCTTACCCCTCATCTACGGCTTTGGTGACTGCCTCAAAGAAGTCAATCAGGTTCAGGAGGCATGATCTGCCTTTCACAAACCCGAACTGGGTGGGATCCAGAGTTTGGAGGTTACCAATGTCTTTGTTTATGAGTTCCATGAGGATAGGTTCCATGGCCTTGCAGACTGGGATTATCAGGCTAATAGGTCGATAGTTCCTGGGATCAGTTGTGGAGTGGGATAACTGTTGCTGTGTGCCATTCAGTGGGCACAAAGCCTGATGCGAGGCTATTATTGAACATGGTGCTTAAGTGGGGAGCCAGTTCGTTCTGAAGTTAATGTAAAACACAGCCTGGGATGTTGTCCGGTCCCACGGATGCTGTGTTTTTGGCTTTAGAGAGTGTAGCTTTTACCTGCATACTTGTGATTACAGGGACTCTGCATTCTTCCTGGATAGATATGGGCCCTTTAGGGGGTGGGGGGTAAAGTTAGCACTGAACCTATCTGCCAGGATGTTGGCAATATCAGTTGGTTCTGTAATTTTCGTGCCGTTGTGCTGTAACTCAGAGCAGATCTGGGTGTTGCCATCGAAATTCTTGACATAGCTATAGAATGCTTTGTGGTTGTCCTTAGAATTATTGGCGATTTTGTTTTCATAGCTAGCTTTGGAGGATCTTATAAGGGATCTCAGCTTCTTACTGAGGCTGACCAGGGAGCTCCTCCACTCATGGGATTTTACTGTCTTTTGCAACAGTTTCTTCCTTCTGTTGTACAGTTTGTTTATGGCAGAGGACCACCAGTTTGGCTTCCTTTTTTTGGAGGATAGCGTCTTGGTTCTATTTGGGATAGCACGATCCATACCAACATTAAGGTGGAAACATGTCAGGATGATATTTATAGTGTAATTGCTTAAAGAGTGCATTTGTGTAGGATTCAGCAGTTGTAACTGTATTGTCCATCTGCATGGGTGTCATGAAGTTCACCACTTCTGTCTTAAGAAGCATGGAGTTGGCTTTGGAGAATTTTTTTACCGTAGTTTCCTTAATGGGGGGTGGGGGCGGGATGTGGATATCAAGGGTGATTAGCTTATGGTCAGATCGGACCAACGAGGAGTTGACTTCTGGTGTGGAACACCGGTCACTCATGTTGGCAGTGACCAGGTCTAGGATATTGTTGCCCCTGGTGGGCGTGTGGATAAGTTGATCCAGGGCACTGGAGTTTATGAATTCCAGAAAGCATTGAGCTAAGGAGTTGGAACACAAGTAGTTTTCCCAGTTAATTGTAGGGTAAAGTCGCCCATTATTAGGATGTTTTGTTATTTCCCAGTACATCAAGAAAAGAGGAGTGGAAATCCTGCGGCATGGTGAGGGATCTGTAGCAAGCTACAATTTGGATTGCAGTTTTGCCCAGAGTTAGTTGCACTTGGATAACCTCGGATGCATTATGCTGAGCAACTAGCCTGGAGGTGTGGATATCCTTAATGAATATGGACATATCGCCACTTTTGGTGTTTCGGTCCAGGTTACATGACCGAAAAGTGTGGTATGAGTTACAGCCTGGTAGTGCAGGGGTGCTCTCTGGAGCCTTGAACCAGGTCTCGGTCACTGCACAGATATCGATGTTCTCCACTTTAAGGAGTGCCTCGAGTGAGTGCATTTTGAGATTTAAACTTCTAGCACTGAGTAACATTACCCTCAGTTTTTGCTTGTCTGTTCCTGTTACAGTGGTGAATTTGTCATTTAAACCTTGCCTTAAAAAGGCACTATAGGGGCAGCAAGAGCCTTAGCCAGTGTCCAGAATCCCAGGGGCGACAGGTGCAGGTCATCTGTGGCAAAGCATCGTGGTCTGTCGACCATGTCATCCCAAGCAGACAGATACTGGATCCTCTTAGAATGACACCAGAAGCTTAGCCAATTGTTGAAGTCAATCATTTTGTCCTTGTACTGCGGTATCACTCTGGGCAATGGCAGAATGCTACTCAGGGCTAGGGTCATACCTGCCTGGGCTACAAGATCGGAGAGCTCTTCCATGTCTCTTTTCATGTAGTCCAAGGAGGTACATCTCAGGTCACTCACACCAACATGGACAAAGACAGAGTCATATTTGTACTTGTTGTGGAGTGACCTGAGTGCGTGGGTTATTGTAACTTGAGACCCCCCCCCTTACATATCTTATGTGCATCACTGTATACTTTAAGGGATTGAAAAGAAATACCACTGCCTGGATGATGTTTCCAGCTTCTACAGGTTCCACGCCAGGCTTGCATCTGCACATCACATGCTACCCCCCCCCCCTAAAAAAAAAAAAACTTGCTTGGTGTCATCCACAACTTGCTAATACAACTTTCAATGCCCCATATCAGGTTGCAGGTGAGATATTAGGTGATTCTGACCCAATGACAGATGTCTGTGGAACACTGCTCGTCACCTCTGTTTTTTTTTCCTCTCACCTGAAATGCCCCCCCCCCCATCAAGTCTACATCCACTCCTTTGCATCGTTTTACTGACTAGGTATACAGAACAAATGCAGTACATCAAAAAACAACATAGTGCTTCACTTCCTGACTAACAGAGCCTTTATTGTTTAGACTGGCTTGTCTCCATCACATACTGACTACACTCAGTCAGGTATGCCACAATGGGCAGCACAGTGGTGCAGCATTTAATATAGTCACCCCACAGCAAAAGGTTCTCCCGTTCGATTCTCAGCTGTGGTGCCTTCTGTGTGGAGTCTGCATGTCCTCCCTGCATTTGTGTGGGTTCTCTGGTTTCTTCCCACATTCCGAAGACATGTGTCTGGAGTGTTTGTCACTAGGCCACCATTGAAAATGGACTCTGCCCTATTCTAACTTTCTGGGTCAACAAATGTAAATAAATAATTATATATACTAACTCAGACATCACACGGTCTTTGAGAAAAGGCAAATTCCCTTACCCCAAGAAATGTGCAATCTCACATACCTCTCCAATATCTGTGTAGTTGACTAAATTTTGTTGTCCAAACAGCAACGCGATCAAAATCGGTTCCCCAACAAATAGATATATGAAATCTCCTCGTGTATTTTCACAGATCTAGGTGACCAGTACTTCCTGGCACAGACTCCTAATCTATCTAGACTTCAGATATATCCTACCCATTCAACAGATGATACTCTTTATCTTAAGAGAAATCTTGCACTACTGCTACTTTCAGTACTGCTGCAATGACAAATACCAAATTTAGAAATGGGAGATGTAAAATAATGAAACAGATCAGGAAAAGTTAATCCACCATCTTACTAAATGCAGCCCTCCAGGGAATAATTTCTTCATAAAAATTAAAATTAAATCTACACAGTTATAATACATGTCCACTTTACCTCAAGCAGATACACTAACTTATGAATATTGAAATTAAAAGTATGTCAAATATATGCATCAGGCTGTTGGTCCAGAGTCAAGATGTCCGTTTGTGATCAATGGAGTCCAATTTCAGACAGATTGTTTCTGAGGGTCAGACAGAAGAAAAACATGGCAATCTACTCCTGACTCTCTGCCATGAAAAAACTATGTGGAAGGTTTGGGTAACTGTCTTTAGGATAACCACGAGTCTGTCACAGCTCAGTTGCACTAACACACACAAGACCACTAACACACACAAGACACACAATATATATACCTCTTAACCTCATTCACAGTTCCAGGCAAGAGAAAAAAGCACATATACAGGCTTTTCAGTCTTAAATTCTAATTCCCCATCTAGCAGTTCTATAAAAGGTAAATGCATTCCCTTCCCTAAGAAGCAAAACAGTTGTATAACAGGAATTTCACTCAAAATATCACCATCTAGCAGAGTTGAAAGAGTGTACAAAAAATTTCTCACAGGTGAATTGATAACTCATAATACTGTAATCATGAAAAATGTTATGTACAATGGATCCCTTGAATAATAACAACTACAGCAACAGTGCCCATTTGTTAACCAGGTATGCCTACTGCAGACACACTCCCATTTCAGTGGCAACCCAGAAACAATGTCTGGTTAAGTGACTTGCTCAAGTACACACAACTGGCAAATAAGGGCCAAAGAATTCAAACCCTGTACCTTAGGATCTACAGCTTACAGCTCAGGCCTCTGAACCATCTACCACACAATTATATGTCACTAGCAAAATATAATCTGTATAAGCTATTGCAGATGTCTTGCATTCAGGATTCTTATCCCCTCCATCTGCCTATAGAAGTAAAAGAGGATTACCTGTTACTGCGACTAGTGTTGCAGACAGGGGACAACCCTGTCCAACTCCAGTGGAAATATGAGATGGTATACAAAGCACTTTATTAAAATTTATAGCTGCAAATTGTTTCCTATAAAGATTTTTATTATACCTATACAAGATTTTACAATCCCAATAATAAAATAAAAGTCTCTATACAGAGAAACTATAGTCTTACTATAACAGTAGATGTCCTTTCATATCACTGTTGCAGTATTCATTACATTAGAGAAAGTACAAAAACTCAAGAGGAAACTTGGGAGGAGGAAGCTCCAGCAGAACCCTCAAGAAAGCCTTACAGGATAGCACTGGCAAATCTGGCTCTTGCCCTGGAAGCCATATTCGACTTATACCGTTTGGTAAAAGTATGCACAGAAGTCCAAGTAGCTGCCTCAAGGACAGGAGTTTGCATCAAATCCTTTCAAAAAGCACCAGAAGAAGCCACAGCCTTGGTAGAATGAGCCTTAACAGAAAAAAAGTATTTTTCCCATGAAAAGATTAACAAAAGGAAATGGCCTAGAGATCCAGGATGAGTTAAAAAAAAGTTACCAAAGAATTCCTTTGCAAACTGTGAATAGCATCAGTTAATTAGTGGGGGGACCTGAGAATGGCATTGTTCTTTTACTTAGAAATATCTGTATTAAGCTGAAGTGTATGTGTGGTCTGCACTGCTCTGAATATCACTAATCTTTGGCTATATTTTTCCTCTTCCCACCCAGTCCTTGTTGTATTCTTAAATTTGGAGGCTTTTGAGTTGCCCACCCCTACTATAAATTACATTTTGGACACTCCTCCCAGTTGAATGGAGGACAGCCACTGTCATCCCTCTACACAAAGGTGGATTATCCGCTGACCCAAGGAATTATAGGCCCATCAGCCTAACTAGCCTGATCTGCAAGGCCATGGAACTCATTATCATGGCCCTTATAAACAAGGACATTGGCAACCTCTTGACCCCACACATTTGGTTTTGTCAAAGGGAGATCATCCCTGTTAAACATGGTCAACTTCTTTGAAACAGACACCAAAGGCATGGATGTGGGGAAGACTATGCACACTGCCTACCTTGACCTAGCAAAAAGTTTCAACACTATTCCCCACTCGAGCATAATAGATAAACTCTCCCAGCTAGGCGTCAATCCATGTGTTACCAGATGGCTAGCTAGTCAAAATAGGGGACGCCACCACTAGTAGTAGAACCATAGCAGAACCGCAATGAGCGGTATACCCCAAGGATTGGTCTTGGGGCCTCTACTGTTTAGAATATACTTTTCTGAGGTGTAAGCCAAAACCAGTGGTCTGTAGATGACCAAGTTTGCAGATGACTGCAAGCTGGGCACTGTCTTAAATTCCCCTAATGATGTGAACATCCTCCAAGAGGGCCTTGCCCTAACTAATGACTGGTGCCAGAAGCAAAGTCTCAAACTGAATGCCAAGGAAAGCATCATTATCCCCTTTGGGGAAAATGGCATCCCCACTATTTATCACATTAACAACACCATACTAAGCACGCAATCAGTCATGAGGGACTTGGGCACCCAGGTTGATAGCAACCTGATGTTTGACCACCGTGTTGCCTCCATTGTAAAGAAGGCTTTCCACATGGCCACCTCATAAATAACAAGGGGGTCAACATCCTTTTACTCCTCCCTTATCAGACCCATTATAGAGTACAATGCTCTCTTCGGCATGTACCTTGCCGAGCACATGCTGCAGCTGGAGAGACCTCAGGCCATCTCAGACCCAGTCTTGATGGAGCGCAACCCACTATCAAGGCCTCAACCTGGTCTGTGACATTAATAAGACCTTTTTGGAGGGATAGATCCCCCATCTGTGGAACAGACTCCCTCTCTATGTCAAGCAGAGTACCTCTCTAGCCCTCTTAAAGAGAAACCTGGATGACTGGATGGGAAACAGAAAATACACCTCCTAGGATCCCACCCGTGTGCCTGCTGGACAGGGAAACATGTGCAGACTTTGTGGGAACATAGGTGAAATTCCTGGCCAGGCTTATAAGGCCTCCAGGCCAATAGCCTAGTATCATCCTATGAACCTAAGAATTGTTTAGAGAAAGACAAACCTAAAGACCTAGGATGACAAAAAATAAAAAGATGCTCAGATTTACAAATGAGTTTACTTTTATCCAAATAACAATCAGAGTTGTCTATGCAAATCCAAGGTGTGAAGAACCTTCTCACTGGCAGACTGCAGAGAAGGGAAAAAGTGGACAAAATGAATAGATTTACTCATGAACCGCCTTGGGCATATAAGGAGGATTAGTACAAAGAGACACCCTGTCTCTATGAAAAAAGAAAAGAAAAGATGTACAGCCATAAGGACCTGAAGCACAGACACTCTGAGCTGAAGGGCCAAAAGAAGTACAGACTTTCAAGTACAATGCAGTAAGGGAGTTGAAGCTGCAGGCTCAAAGGGAGCCTGAGTAAAATTTTTAAGAACAAAATAAGATACCAGGAAGGAGGAATAGGCTTCCTTTGAGGTCTAATATGAAGGGCACCTCTAAAGAATTGTTTTACCTTAAATCTAGAAGCCAAAGGAGGAGGAATCAAAGACAGACAAGCAAAACTAGCTGAAAGGTGGGCTTTTACTGAAGATCTTGCCAATCCAGCAATTCACTTAAATAAGAGAGAACCAAAGGAACTTCCATAGAAAGTGGATCCAGGTTACAAGCAAGACTCCAAACAGAAACTCTCTTCCCATTTGGACAAATAAGATTTCCTGGCCAAATAAGATTTCCTGGCCTCCATCAGAACCCGAAGTACATCCATAGAAAAGAGATACCTAAAGGGGATCAAAACCCCATCACTCACAGTGTCATATGAAGAGTGGACAGGTGAGGATGGACAAGAAATCTCTCATCTTTTGTGAGAAGATCCATCTGGTGAGGTAAATTGTGGTGATTGCCCCTGGCCAAGTGAGAAAGAAGGGAGAACCAATGTGGTCTGGGCCAAAAGGGAATCACCAGCAAGATTTTAAGACAGTCCTGCCTGATCTTGTGCAGAACTCATAGAAGTAGAAGTCGGGGAGAAGACTGTACAGAAACATTCCCTTCCAATGGAAAAAGACTGGGCATCAACTTTCCAAGCCAGAGGACTAGGGAGTCTGGAAAAGAACAGAGAAAAATCCCACCAATGGACAATGTCCAGGAACACATCTCTGTGAAGCATCCATTCATGAGCCTATGTTCTGGACCTGCTCAAGGAATCTTCCATAAAATTGTACTCTTGAGGGAATATAAACCATCTGAATGATCAGCCAATAATGGATAGCTAGATCCTAGACCTTAAGAGGTAGTCTGTAATGGAGATAGAAGCTCGCGCCTCCCATTTGTTGACATACCTCATCACTGTGGCATTGTCTGTGAAGACTTTGAGGGGCCTGGGATAAAAGAGGAAATGAAAAGCTTGCAGAGCCCTAATTTCTCATGTTGATATGATCTGACCTTTGATGAGGAGGCAGAGACCCCAGACCTTCAGGGGCCATAAGAAGGTCCCCACCACATGCCTGATGCACCCATGAACAGCTCCTCAAAGAAAATTGGAGCCTGAAAGGAAAACCCAGATTGGAGAGGGAGGGGGAAAGGCAGATGAATCCTCAACTGAAGCTCGAGTTTGAGACAAAAAAGTAAATGGATGGGGAACTCTAGATGGTGGCAATGTTGAAACCTGAGTTATCAGTGAAACTTCCTCATATGGAGCGTGGCAAGAGTAAGAATGGGAATAGTGGAGGCCATAAATCTCAGAACTCTGAGAAAATCCCTGTCCGTGAGAGAGAACAGAGGAAGGAGAGAGTGGAAAAAGGTCGACAGAGATAAAACCTTGGGAGCAGGAAGAGAAACCAGCATGGGAACAGTCTGAAGCCTGCAACAGAGGAAAGTATGATCCTGGGAAGGAGTCAGGAGTGATTTCTGGAGGATTATGGTGAAACTCAGACTGCATAAAAAGACAGATAGTAAACTGGAGATCCTGCCTTAGCCAGCTAGGAGAAAGAACCTGAAAGAGCAGATAGTCTAGGTAGGGAAAAATCTGTATGCCCCGAAGGCTGCAAAAACCAATAGCAGGAGCAAGGCATTTGGTGAATATCTTTTAAACAGTAGAGAGACCAAAGGCAAAGTAGAGAACTGAAAAATGTAACAGAGAAAAAAATTTCCTGAAAGGAATGTGAAGGTAGGCATCCTTAAGATCAATGGAAACCAGGAAGGCCTGGGGAAGAAGAGGAGGAAACAAGGTCTGAAAGGACAACGTGTGAAAAGAAGGAATCTTCGCGAAAGGTGTTGAGCAAAGAACGATTCAGAATTAGTCTCCATGTACCCTCCTTTCTAGAGACCAAAAACATTTTGGAATAAAACCCTTTTCTCATCTGGGTGGGTGGAATGAGCTGAATAGCTCCCTGCTCCTCCAAAAGGGACTACAAAACCTATGGAAAATGAGAAAGCTGTTTTCAACTAGGTTAAGGAATGTCTGAAGAGGGAAGAAGGGACTAAAACCATGAAATATCCCCAACAGAAAATGTGAAAACCCAAGAATCTGAGGTGATACGAAACAAATATGGAAGAGAGAGAAGGTAAGGGGGAGAGACAAAAGGACCTGGCCGAGGGGAAGGGAAGATCAAATATCAAACATAACCAGGCTTATCCTGAAAAGAAGGTTTCTGGGAGGAAGAAGTCTGGGTAAACTTACAGCAGGAGGAACATGCCTAGAAACCTACTGACCCTTAGGTGGGGGGGGGGGGGTGAGTCTGTCTATGAATACAGGAAGACTTGGAAGGATAGTTCCACTGAAACAGAGGAATAGGGGAAACAAAAAATATGCTTCAGTTCCTGCAAAACCTTACCCTTATCCTGAAAGGACTTAAGTCAGCAGCAGTCCCCAAAAGACTTTTGTTATCTACAGGAGCATCCAAAGGTTTGGCCTTGATGTTATCAGGCAAAGCCTAAAGCTGTAGCCAGGAATAACGTCTTCACTGAATCAAAAGCAGCAGCCCTGGAAGAGGCATCAGCTGCATTTGGTCAAATGGTGAGCAACTTGAGAAGTGGAGCCCAAAAGGGAAAGGGCTGAAGCCTTCCCCTCAGAATCAAGGTGGTCAAAAAACAGCTTAGAAACCTGGGAAAGGAGGGCCAAAACATACTTGGTCATACGAGTCTGGTTGTTAATGGCTCTAAAAGGAAAAGGTGGCAGCAGTGCAAACATTCTTACCCAATATTTCCATGGCTCTGCTATCCTTACCAGAAGGAAGCAGCTTAGTAGACAGTTACAACTTACGAGTGTTTGTCAAAAGAAACTGATACCACTGAAGGTTCAATAGAAGGGCACTTATAAAGAAATTTGCAGTACTCAAGCACCTTGTAGAACCTATCAGGCTTCTTTGGAACAGGAGGCGGAGAGTCACGGGCTGCAGAAGCTGCAGAAAAAGTATCCAAAAGGGCAGATGGTTTAGGAGACTCTATCTGTAGGAGCTCACACTACTGCTTTTGAATATCAGACACCTAGGGACTGTCCTACTTAAAACAGTCCAGCATGTGGGCAGTAGTATCCCCGCATGACAATTGTTCCAAGGGGGGGGGGGGTCTGGACTCAGAATCATCTTCCTGCGAACCACAGTCTGATGGGAAAGAATTTGCGAAGAATAGGCCAGGGATTCTTCCCCAGAGTCCAAATACTCATCTGAGGAATCCAGTTCACTAGGCCTCTTAACAGGAGTGGAAGAACTGGGGGGGAGCAGGAGCATAGACCCCTTGAGGAGGCTTCAAGGCCATTAAATAAACCCAGAGTAAAACCCTACCACTCATGCTGGGGATCCTTTACAACAGGGGAAATATGCTTTGTCTTCAGGTTCTTTTTCTGCAGGATGTCCGTCCAAAAAGCCCTTAGAGGGTCATACCCCTGACACAACTCTATAATGGCAATAGGAATTTTCTCCCTCACTAACCTATGAGGAATCCCCCTCAATCCCTTGGAAATTATCAGCCACAGTTCCCCCATACATTAGATGTGGATATTGGTTAAGCATCTAAAGACATGCAAGAATTCAGATCCATGCTGGCCTCCAATGGAGTCATGGCAAATGAATCCACAACAAGTGCCAGAGAGTCTTCAGGGCTTTCACTAACCTCTAGAGAGATTTATGGAGGAGGCTGGACAACCAGATTGGGCCTGAATTTTTTGGCCTTCTTCTTGGCAGGCAGCTGGCCCTCTGGACAGGAGGATTCTGCCATAACACCCTACATCAGCAGCTGAAGTCACTGGTTCTGAAGATACATGGACGAGAAGGAGAAGTGACTACATAGGCACAAACACCTGGCAAAGCACTGCCTATGATTGTGGAACCACTCAAAGAAAAAAAAGAAAAAAGACATTCCCCAGGATTCACGAAGCCTCCGTGTAAGAGTTATAACTCTTACACGGAGGCTGCAGTTAAACGGAGTGATGTCAGCATGCTCTGCATATTCATGAGAGCATGCTGAATCACACCTAAGTCTAACACGGTCCATGTAAGACAGTAGGGGGCGTGTCCGTAGGCTGAGCCCTGCAAGCGGACACGCCCCCAGAAGTCTAAAAGTGCCCAAAGTAGACACCCACAACAGAGTCCACGGAAATGTGAATAAACACAACACAACACATGCCCCTACAGACCATAAACATATATAAAAGAAATATAAATGAACATGTCATATTTTTTTTAAATTGTAAAGATGTTTAACCGTGAGTGCGCTGTTTGCTGGCGTGCCGTAGCGCAGCTACAGTTAGCAGTCAATGGGAAAGCATATAAGAACTAAATATGCAAAATAAGCCAGGAAGCAATAGCGTAGCGGTAGAGATGCCGGCTGCAGAGCAGGCATTCATGGTTCGAGCCCCCACAACACAAATTTTTTTTTTTCGCAAAATAAGCAGGAAACAAGTCCCTGACACATATATGTACACATAAAACCAGAATATATGTAAAATGCAATGAAATATCCCATTTATATTGAATAAATGTGAGCTAAGAAATGAATATAAACTGCCAGATGTGCCCATAGCTGAGCTACAGTACAACAGAGTGAGTGTATGTGCCCGTAGATAAGCATTGGTCCAACTGGTGCAAACTGAGTGCCCGTAGCTGAGCAGTGGTTTACCATGCTAAATATATGTGCTCCTAACTGAGCTGAGCGGAATATGCGTGCCGATAGCCAAATGAGGCTTAAACCAGCGTACCCGCTTATGCCGAGCTGCGCACCGCGCAAACAAGCTAACCGACGGGCAACGGTGAGCAAGCCGTATCCAAACTGCCTTTACACAGACACACCCCTCAACATGTCTAGACAGTCATGAAAAATAAAAAGCAGTGGCCAGGTTCGAACCCAGGATACTATACACCATAGTCAAGGTACAGAACCACTAAGCCATGACAGCAGTACCTAGAAATGCAATAATAGCTCATATATAGGAATGAATACAAACTACAGCATGACAATGCAGGTTTACTGAAGTTGATACAATTCCAAACTGGCCAATCACAGATATGTGCGGGAAAAACGGACTATATAAGCCCCATAGGCAGGAATACACAGCATAAACGATTGTAGAACAGACCTGCAGGCAGAATGTCAGGTGTAGGTGAGGGTAGTCGCCGAGCGCAGAGGTGGGGTGTTGAGGAGTCCAGGTACATGGCCTGGCTCCTAGTCCACAACCATGAGGCCCAACTCATGCAGGGCCAGGTCCTCTGGGGAGCGTACAGGGCTGAGGCGTGGGACCAGTTGGCTCATGAACTCACCAGTGCCACAGGAATTCCAAGGACAGGTGAGCAGGTCCGTCACCACCATGCGGACCTGAAGAGACGCAAGCAGGACCAACTGAACCTTTGGATCCAGGAGGCCCGGCAATCACCCAACGCCCCACCACTGAGTAAGTAACAATTAATTATGTATGTAGAAAGTTAAACTACCTGAAATTATGGAGATGTGTATTCCAATATTACTTCATTTATATTACAGCTGCAGGTGTCCGTTCTGCGAACCGCAGAGCCTATGCCGATAGGCTGGTGCGGTTGCGCCACCAGGCAGGTCAGTAATCCACTACTAGTAACTGTAAAGATATATAAATGTATGACAGTCAGCAAAAGAGTGCAGTGTAGCCAGGAAGGAATTAAATCTGCAAGTAACAGTGTGAAAGTGTATGCAAGTATTGCCTGATTACAACAGTTCCCAGCCTGTAAGTGTAAACTAAACATGACACTGTCCAACATATATTTTTGAGTAAAACTGCCCTGCCTGTAAGAAAATAGTACACAACCTGCAGCAGCATGTAAAGTATAGCTGCAGAAGAGGATGAAATCACATGTGTGAAATATATCCCTGTGGAAATACTGAAACATGACAGAAGTGAGACTGCTGGAAAGAACTGTAATAACTGTTGTTAAAACATGTCAATAAAGCCTAGAAGTACCAGTCTGAATAGTAACATGAAAGCAAGTGAGAGAGTGTGAGAAAGTGTCAGGAATACAGCAATACAGTAGTTATAACCCCTGAATAAACCATACTGCAGTTAGGACAGAATTAAATGCATGTGAGACTCAGAACCAAACAGCAAAATCTGTTCAAAGTGTTGCTGCATGTGGAATGTGTACACCAACATCTGGATATGTTTCTCCCAGTCTGAAATACGCAGATAGGATGATTGTCTGATATACCAAACATCCACACTTGTCCACAAGTATATCAAGCACAGGTAACAGGATGATGTATCTGAACAAAGCTCGATATGAATGTGTATGAACAGCAATAAAATGTAGATTGATGTTGCAGTAACAGTTCCATCTGCAAGGTTAAGTAGTTAACATATAGGACACTGTAGTTAGAACAGTAGTGTGTATATAACTGTAGCTATTAGAAATGTACAGCATATGTATTTGTATTCAAGGTGTTAATATTACTTTATTTACCCCACCCTCTAACCACCTATAACCCATTCCACGTGAATATGTTATGTGCAAACACAATTACCTCCCCTGGACGCCTGTCCTGTTGGGTCATATATATTTGCATGTCTGTTGATGCATCCGCCCTGTTCATACATCCACACCTGATGGCCTGTTGCCATCAATCAACCCTGCATGTTGTTGGACTGTGTATTACTGTTCAAATTATGCATGTGTTATGCACGCTGTTCAATGGTGTGAATATCTGGGTGTTTGGTTAATGGGAATACTAATGCATGCTGTTACAACTAATTGTGAATGGTATTAAATGTCACTAACCCAAACTGTCATGACATAATGCAAAACATAGAACGACAGGGAAGGCGGGTTCCAGCGGACCCACCTCTCCCACCTCAGCTGGCGAGTGCACCTGGCACTAGTGCCGAGTCCGGACCCTCCTCCGTGGCCCTGTGCCACCTGCGGGTGGAAGCGCTGCAGGATGGGGCTCGCCCCCCCTCTGCAAGTGTGGCCGGAGGAGATCCACCACTCACCCTCCGTAGCGTCCGGACTGTGGTGCGTAGGGAGATTCGGGACTCTGTCCTCGAGCCCCTACGCCAGCTCGAGGCACGGGTGGCGCAACTAACGGGCATGCCCGTTGCCCGCCTACACAGCCCCCAGCACAGCCCCGCCCTGGGCAGTGAAGGAACAGTGGCAACTGCCTATGGGTGGGGATATCAGTTCCACTGTTGCCATCTGTGGGCTCATGGGCTCTGGATATCCAAACCTCCGTCCCCGCCAATTGTGTAACCCCCCCCACACGTGTCATACACCGCCCCTGTATGCGTCTTGTTTGTCTTGTCTGTTAACCTACCCAACCTACCTCCCCAGCTGTACCGACTACCTTCACCTGACATACCACTCTCACCTGAAAAAAAAAAAAAAAAAGGGCACTCTGTACCCACAAAAAAATTACGCCCCATACATAGCTGCCCATTCCGCACACGTCTACTGGACATGGAACCTATCAATTCCAATTGGCTGTACAACAAGTATTATTGTTGTCCTGACACCTCTCTCAGGGGTGGAAGGTTTCAAATGTCACACCAAATTACATACATATGCACAGCTGTTGCTGCTGAAGAAATGGGCAGCTATGGGCCTTACCTACATCCCTCCTGCACATCCCAAGCTTGTTTCCCTACTGTCTTACCCTCTTTGTGACCCCTTTTTCACCACTTTCCTGTCTCCCCATTTTCTTTTCTTTCAAGGAAAATAGCTGGTGTGCAAGAGTAAGCACGTTTAAGTGGTTGTAATCAGGTGTGCGCTTGTGTGTGCGGAGCTAACCGCCAGTGCGCATGCGTGAGCTCCGCGCAAACCAGCGCTAACCCGGTTACAACTGCTTAAAAGTGCCTTAGGCACTTTGATTGACAGGTCTTGTACTCAGTTCAAATGAAAAATAAAATCCCACTGTGAGTCCCGAACCCAGGACCTTGGCAACTATAGTCTGCATGACTTACCACTAAGCCATGACTCTTATATAGAAACATTGTGCTAAAGTAAATATATCATTTAACAGTAGGAATGAATGTAAAGGGAATATAGATGTGTAGTACACAAAGCATGACATTTAGAATCACAAACAAAACTGGTGGATTTCCATAATAGTAGTGTGTGAACAGAAACAGCCATGCTAGTTGGAAGCTAGTAGGTAATAATGTCACCATAGCACCTTGCAAGACACACACATACTCACAGCAGGATAAGCACTGCCCATACCCCACAACCTCTTACAGGAACACATCAGGCCAAGTAATAAAATATGTGGAGCAAAGGCCCAAAACCAGGGACACATTACAAATAAAGTTACAACAAACGCAGACAGTTCAGAAAGTAACAGGGTCTACACCTTGTGGGATGTTTGGAAGGGTATGCAGTCTGGAACTTGAATGTTTGTCACCATATTCTGACTTGAGCCCAGACTGACTTGCCAGATAAAGGTGTGCATGAGATATTGACCAAATTATGAGGCAGAAATGTGGACAGCCTGCAAATATCTGTACACATGACGGGTCCAACACCACCATATTTGAATAGTTAAGAACCTAGACATAGCAACAGTGAATGTCTTACAGGGATGCCCCACAGACCCCATGTGAAATGTACAAACAGTAGGCAGAAAGGTGTAACACATGCAATGGTAACTATGGAGTCCGGAAAGTATTCACCACTGCATGGCAGAAAAAGTGTAGTAATACATATGCTCATGCTAACCCACAGTCACAACTGCAGCATACCAGACATTTTAATGGGTGTACCCCACTGATATGTACCATTCCATGAGGCACATAACTGATAAACCTGAAGGTCTCTGGGGCCTGCTTAGCAGCATACTCAAATACCCTAATAGATGTCAAGGCCCACACCATGGCCAGACCACACTGCATGCTGTAACACCCTAGCAGATATAGCAAGCATTCCAAGGTGTGAATGTACATGGAAAATAGGAAAGCTACAGCAGCACACTACAGTCAAGACACCTAGCAGGCATAGAAGTAGTGACTGTAAAGGGCAACTATTGAAGACTTAGCAACAGAGTGCAAGCAAATGTGAAAGGAAAGCACACACACACACACACACACATTAACAATAGTAGTAGTTGTAGTTGTCAGTGTACATACACAGTTAGTACAGGAAACTGGAGAAATGAATGGAGGAATGTTAATCTACAACACACCTGGAAATATGAGAGAGATACCAACCTTTACACTCACAGAACATTGTCCACAGCATAACAGCATGGTCCCTGCCCTTAACATCTGAAAGGGCTACGCCTATCTCACACACCTTTTATAGCACTGTTCTGAAATCACAGTGAGAACTGCAATCAGTACACAACTGGCTGCATGCAATTAGCAAATGCTGGCTAACAATTGGTGCAGAGGCCATCACATGGGCATATGCAGATACCTACAAAAGTATGCTGTACTCCATGTCCACGCATGCAATACTTTCATTGCACCCTGAGAAGGACGTGAGAGACAGACAGAGAGAGAGAGAGAGAGAGAGAGAGAAAACTGCAATTAAGCAGACAGAAACGAATTGTTCAGCAACAGCTACCTGAAAGCTGACAACTGGGAAGTGGAGCAGCAGGACAGAGAACCAGACAGCAGCAGAAGCAGCTGTGACAAACACAGGTAATGTAAAGTAATACTATAAAGGTCTACATACTGTGAACCCTCCATATGTGTCATTGGTCTGTATCCATATGTATATGGAGATGTGTAAAGGGCAGGAGACATACAGCAACTATCAGTGAAGGCTGTACATACATTTGTATGTGAGAGCATGTATGTGCACATATCAATGTTGTTTGATTGTAGGTTGTAGTGCCATGTACAAATTAGGTTACACAGCTATGTATGTTTAGCAGTATGTTAGTGTGTGTATACAGTATAGTAGACAAATATGTTGATATACCTGTCTAACATATGGATATGTATGTATGTCAACATATGTATGTGTATATATATATATATATATATATATATATATATATATATATATATATATATATGATATGCATATATGTATACATACATAGAGAGAGAGATGTAGGAATACATAGACAGATGTCGATAGAATATTGTACCAACATATCTATGTAATGCACACATGCAGATATAGATATATGTAGATACATATACATAGACAGACTGATCTGACTACCTACAGGTATGATTGTATATGATGACCTGCAACACAGCCTGTCTCACCCCTCTGTCACTCACACCCCCTCTGTGCCCCCCCCTCCACATCTATGGCAATATATGTACATATATATGTGTATACGGACATATATATATATATATATAAATATATATAGATATATCTAGATGCATATATATATATATATATATATATATATATATATATATATATATATAGAGAGAGAGAGAGAGATGTATATAAAGTCTGAGTGAGGCACATGTGTACAGATGTATTGCAACAGGTGCCTGGTGACAAAGGCATGGAGTGAACACCAGTGTCAAATCCGGAGTATCATACCACATTCCAGATCACCCACACCAGTAACCACCAGATATGTGATTGGCCGCCCACCACTGCATGTGTCAGGGGTGAGCAGGGTCAGAAATGTGTAGAATAGTGGCCCCAATGATAGTCACAGTGGCACACTATCCCTGGAATACCTGCACATGGTATGTGTCCGCAGACATGGTGAGTCAGGTATGGACATGTAGGTCGGTGTACCGTACCCCCCACACCACATAATGGATGCCATGGTATGGACCTCACATTACAGCAACAGATATGGAGAAGGACACAGTGACATGTACAACACTGTGACAACGCACTCAAACACATTACCAATGCACAGTGACTGACAACACCACAGAGTACACATATGCTACCCACATAGAGGTTACCACTCCCAGATTTACATATGGAGGTCACACCCATGACAGATGTCCAACAACCATAGTAACACCTCCCACCATCCACAACCTACATGTCTGCTGTGTGTCGTCCGTGCCACTGCAATAGTGTGCACATGTGGAGGTAAGAGTTCCTACTCACAGATAAGACACACCCTGCAATAAACCACACAGTGTTAAGAAGCGAGACTCCCCATGAGTACATGTCACACATACCCCTGCTGAATGTTAGTCAGATAGGTAATATGCCATATGAGTCACCCTGTGTAACTGTGTGACAGCAGCAGTTACCATCACACCACATGTGTCACAATGGTCAGGGTAGCAGAACAGTACGCTGCTGTAGACACAGGGGCAATAGCATATTGTATAGTATTGTATTGTAATGTAATGTATTGTGTTGTATTGTATTGGTATGGTGAGGTGCCTCCTTCATGGAGTGGAACCACTGCTGCTGTGCACCAGTGTACAGGTACATATCCTGTAGTCAGGCTAGTGTTACATAGCACTCCTATATGTGTGTTTAGCTCCTGTCAGAGGTTATGTAGCATGCAACTGGGGATACCATCAGGTCCCATCCATGTTGTGTATTCTGCTGTCCTGCGGGTGTCTCTCACCTGGACATCTGTGATGACGCGGAGGTTACAGTCAGCTGGGATAACTATGCCTTATTACAGGGGAGAGGGCGGGTCACACCTGCACTGAACCTGTCCGCCACAATGTTGTCGATATCTGTGGTGTCAGTGAAATATGTGTTGTGTACTACCTATGGGCATAGAGGATGGCTCCTGACCAGGTTGCTAACATAACTGAGGAAGGCCTCCTGGTCATCTGTAGTGTCACTCTTGAATTCCCTCTCAACGTTGCCCATGTAGTCAGTATGATGGGAAATAGATCCTTACCAGTGCTGCTCAGACATGCCCTCCCTTCAGTGAATGATGCTCTGTCTTGCAGTAGCTTCCATCTTCTGTAATACAATCTGTCTATGGCTGGGGTCCACCAGACAGGATGCTGCCCTTTGTGGAGAGTGTCTTGGTCAGATATGGGATTGCATGATCCATGCATTCTTGGAGATGTCTGTAGAAAGCAATTGTGTAGGGGTCACCATTGTGGGTTGTATCTGCCACTGGCCCAGTGGGCTGTAAGGATACCATATCACTGTTACAAAGTGTAAAGTTTGTATCTGTAATGTTATGCACTATAGTCATCTGTGCTGGTGGTGGAGGTGGGATATGTATATCCAGGGCAATCAGTGTGTGGTCAGCCCACAGTAGTTGCCGATGTAGGCCATACAGTACCTAGATACAAACCCCCAGAGTGAGGAGGTGCTTCTGACCTGAATCGGTGTTCTGACTGCTGGTGTTTGGTAGTATGTCGTATGGCGCCTGCCAGGTACTGTTGCACAGTTGCTGGCCGAGCACTGATACCTGGCCATCTACATGTGTATCCACCAATAGACAGACAGATGCTACATATGTGAGATATGTTGTATCATAACAGTCGAGTAGCATGTGTAGTATGTGTGCCAAAGTCTGCTGACATATATTGCTGATACCAGGTTATTTTCTTTCTCAGGTACATGGCCCACCCACGGAACCCCACCTACTCCACAGCTGAGGATGAGGAGATACACCAGAGCCTGGTGCGAGACTATGCAATACTCTTTTCCCGCACCAGCCAGAATCAGCAGGAGAGGGCTGCACTGTGGCAAGACCTTGTCCGTCGGGTAAATGATATAGGCACGCATAATAGGACATATGAGCAGGTACGACATCACTGCAGTGATTTAATCAGACATGTCCACCAGCGTCAAGCCAGATATCCACAGGCAACAGGTCGCCACAGGTGGTGGGTGGCTACACATCCCCACTCACCAGACTGGAGGGACTACTCCTGAGTGTAGTGGCTCCAGTCCACCAGCAACAACAACAGCAGCAGACATGCATCATGATGGAGGCTGGAGCCACACAGCAGCAAGACGGTGAACGAGCAGGTAATATGTCATATGTATAGTTGACTGTTGTGTACACTGGTAGTTAATGCATGTGTGAGGTGTGTCCTTGGTTTGTAGCTGTCACCATAGTATTTAATGTGCAAGTGTGATATCCTCAATATTAGCTGCCGACCTGTGAAAGGCGACTGTTGTACTCCTGACCTGTATCATACTCAGTAACAATGGCACAGTTGTGCCCACTGACATTAGTTTCTTCATGTCTGCAGGACCCTCTGGTATAACTGCAATGCAGCCTATCCATGCTGGTGAGTGTGTATTAACAATTCCTGTAATAGTGTTGATAGTAATAGTACTATTTGGCTCACTTAGTAGTGCTCTTTGTATGCATGTAGGTGTGTCTGTGTCTGTGTGTTGATATCACGCATACTGAGTACTGTACAATTGTGTGAAACTGTGTGCATGTGTGCACCTGTGCATGTGTGCACCTGTGCACCTGTGCATGTGTGCACCTGTGCATGTGTGCACCTGTGCATGTGTGCATGTGTGCACGTGTGCACCTGTGCATGTGTGCACGTGTGCATGTGTGCACCTGTGCACGTGTGCACCTGTGCATGTGTGCACGTGTGCACGTGTGCACCTGTGCACGTGTGCATGTGTGCACATGTGCACCTGTGCACATGTGCACCTGTGCATGTGTGCACCTGTGCATGTGTGCACCTGTGCATGTGTGCATCGCTGGTAATGTGTAGACATTGTAAACTGTGTTTCCTGTTTCCTTCCCACAGGTTCTGTTGCTGCTCTGGTGTCATGTAGCAGGGAACCTGAGTCAGGTGCCGTGGGTACTGATAATGATGACATTGGTGTAATGGCACAGGAAGGTATGCCAGGGTCCGCCATTGGTCAGCCAATTGACAGTACACAGCTGTCGACCCCATCAATGCGCACAGTTATCCTGCCAATACACCCCTTGTCACCACTGTCCCTAGGTGATGGACAGCATACAGTGGGCATTGACCAGGGTAATGTGGTATCTGTGGCACATGCTTCCCCACACAGCAGCCATGGGCATGGCCCAGAGATGGTACCACACAGACAGATGTCCAGGGGTTCTCGTGGGAGCATCCATGGGCGTACTGCCCCTGTCAGACGTGCCCACAGAGGTCTTACAACCTCGGCTATGTTTCGGACTGTCATGCAGGCACAGTCACGTATGGAACGGTACACCAGACAGGGTCTGAGGGAGCTGGCAGCATGTCGCACAGCCATGACTGACAGTATGCGTGACATTGCGGCTGCCATCCGTGATTTCACCGATGTCGTAGACAGACGTTGTGGGGACATATTAGACCGGTTCCACAACTACATGTCCATGAGCCAGGGTGATGGTGGGCGGTTGAGGCGTCGACGTGGCCGTATGCCAGCAACAGCAGCAGCTGGCAGTCGGCGCGGACGACAACAGGGCGGCCGCCCGTAGTGCCAGCAGCAGCCCCAGCAATGCTGGGTCTGTGCTGTCATCAGACCGCCCCAGGAGACCACGTGCACGTGGCTCTGGCCAGGCCCGACAGGGATCTGTGTCCAGTCAACGAACACCTGCTTCTGATGACAGTACCCAGTCTGGGTTGGTACCGGATACGGTCCGTAGCACCCCTGCAAGGCACAGGTACCGTGTCCGTGGCCAGAGACACTGATCTGTATGACCTGGCAGGTACAGTCTGTGGCTGTCCACAAACACCAGTATATGGCAGCCATGAGGTGGAACTGTGTGCATCCATACACACATGCAAATTGACAACACCTAGGGCTACGCATACACGCACACACTGCATCAACATTGCCCCACCTTCTACTGCTGTCCCTCACCAACACACATACACATACATGTCAATTGGTGGTATGGGTGGCTGACTCAGGCATACCAAGTTCACACCCTGTGCATATGATGAAACTGTGCCACCTCCTGCAATCTGTAACAACTGTGCAGGTACAGGTTAACATGTTGCTGATGCACAGGGTGACCACATAGATGTGTAGTAATAGTATCATGTTGTTAACAGTACTGTGTGCTGAATTAATTGTGGGTATATCACAGCATGCCTGATGCAGTAGTTGTGTGATTGTCATGTCCTGTTGTCTACACCCATGGTAAGTACCATAGTGTATCATCTGCACATGTTGGCATACTGGTGGTAATGATGTCAACAGAAGGCTACATACATAGGTAGCACAGGGATAGGGTAATGAATGTAGTAATACACAATGATGGACATGTAAATTGCAAGTGGCATGTTGCCCACACTAGACTCTGCAATGCAGATGTTTGAGGATGTTGATATGTGTGCAGAACTACACAACTGGTACAGGACACACAGGAGCACCCTAGCACTGCATGCACACATCTCATACCATGCTAGACAGCCCCAACACACATAACTAACTGTCACAGGAGGGAGAGTCCCCATATATGTCAGGGATACTGTGGTGGCAGGCCAGGAGCATACATCCTACTAAGTATGGAACCACTGAGAGAAGGCTCAGTGTCTGTTATTTGACATGTGTATTACTGCAGGTATGGGCACATGGGTTTCTATCCAGTTATTGTACATCCTGACAGTACATGCATGTTCCGTACACTTGTGTGCACTGAGACTGGACCCTAGCCATCTGACCTGTGTATTTCCATGTACATGTGCATAGTGCCTGCATATTTGCAGTGTTACCTTATGGAACTGGTACAGCTTGTTTGTTGTACAATGGACTACATGGAGCCCTGTTCACTGTATCTTTGTTTGCATGCATGTTTGCTTGCAATTACCCTGGAATACCGATCACACCTGCAATGCATAGTTATAGAGCTTCTGTGGACTCCTAGTGCCATCTGCATAGCCTACTATATGTATGGCCATGTCCCACTTGACAGGTTGCCACTGTTTGACCTGTTCACATGTACATTGCCTGTGACACAGTGCATATGACCTGCCTGGCATGTGTCCACGTGAGCAGTCATATATGCTACTGCTAAGTAATCACAGGCACTACACCTTCACACATTCATCTTCTGTTGAACTACCTGCTTTGCTAGGGACAGCCTGCACCTGTCACCCCTGGCCTATCAGATATTGGCAAAGGCTCTTGCTACCCCATAGTGCCTATGTTAGGCAGGGCTCAAATGACAAACCCACCTTCATAGGTATCACAAGGGATAAGACACTAAGAGCAATGCTACCCAACGCCAGATGTCTAAACCTCCAGATGCATGCACCCAAAACACTCCTTGGCATGGAAAACATCGATATCTGTGCAGTAACAGATGCCTGGTTCAGGGCTACTGAGAGCACACCAGCACTACCGGGTGTAACCCGGTTGATTTCTTTGATACAGTCACCAAGGCCATTGCCGAGGGGAGGTGGTTCACACAGCCTACCTGGACCTTGCAAACGCCTTCGCAACAATACCCCACTTGGGCATTCTAGGAAGCTCACCAGCTTAAATATAAGCCCCTATGTCACTAGATGGATTGCACAGTGGCTCAAGAACAGAACCCACATGGTTAGCATTGCTGGAGCCATGCCAGACCCCATAACAGTTACAGGTTGTGTCCCAGAAGGCTCAGTCCTGGGACCCTCTTGTTTGGTACATATTTATTGGAGGTACAGGCCAACACGGATGAACTGTGGCTGTCCAAATATGCAGATGACTGCAAACTGGACACCATAATCGACTCCCCAGCTGACACAAGCATCTTCCAAAGGGGCATCATAGCAACAGACAACTTGTGCCAGAGCCATGGCCGTCTGCTGAACAGT
Organism: Protopterus annectens; assembly: GCF_019279795.1. Classification (NCBI taxonomy): domain Eukaryota; kingdom Metazoa; phylum Chordata; order Ceratodontiformes; family Protopteridae; genus Protopterus; species Protopterus annectens. The sequence continues at coordinate 541,320,584 of NC_056747.1, read as the reverse complement.
GTGTAGAAGGGGAATGTGCATCCTGTAGTCTGTTCACCTAGTTGCCAAAAGGGACATTGTCCTCACACACACTAACCCCCCTCAGCCAAAAACACACACTTGCCAATTGCAGGATTCAAACCCCTATCTGACTGTTATGACACGTGAGACAGACGCATTAGCAGAGCACGCTATTTGCATTACTGGGGGTTTTCTTCCCCTGCTATACTTATAGAGTGCTGACATCATCAGTGTTTAGAAAAGGGAATGGGCATCCTGTAGTCTGTTCACCTAGTTGCCAAAAGGGACATTTCCCTCACACACTAACCCCCCTCAGACAAACACACACACTTGCCATTCACAGGATTCAAACCCCTACCTAACTATGTTATGACACTTGAGACGGACGATTAGCAGCGCGCTATTCGGATTACTGGGAGGTTTCCTTTCTCCTGCTGTACTTATAGGGTGCTGACATCATCGGTGTTTAGAAAAGGGAATGGGCATCCTGTAGTCTGTTCACCTAGTTGCCAACGAACATTTCCCTCACACACTAACCCCCCTCAGACCAACACACACACTTGCCATTCACAGGATTCAAACCCCTACCTAACTATGTTATGACACTTGAGACGGACGCATTAGCAGAGCGCTATTCGCATTACTGGGAGGTTTCTTTTCTCCTGCTGTACTTATAGGGTGCTGACATCATCGGTGTTTAGAAAAGGGAATGGGCATCCTGTAGTCTGTTCACCTAGTTGCCAAAAGGGACATTTCCCTCACACACTAACCCCCCTCAGACAAACACACACACTTGCCATTCACAGGATTCAAACCCCTACCTAACTATGTTATGACACTTGAGACAGACGCATTAGCAGAGCGCGCTATTCGCATTACTGGGAGGTTTCTTTTCTCCTGCTGTACTTATAGGGTGCTGACATCATCGGTGTTTAGAAAGGGAATGTGCATCCTGTAGTGTCTTTTCCTATTTGCCAAAAGGGACATTTCCCTCACACAGACTTACACACACACACACACACACACACACACACACACACACACTGAGCACTTGCAGGATTTGAAACCCCTACCTAACTATGTAATGACACTTGAGACGGACGCATTAGCAGAGCGCGCTATTCGGATTACTGGGAAGTTTCTTTTCTCCTGTTGTACTTATAGGGTGCTGACATCATCTGTGTTTGGAAAGGGAATGTGCATCCTGTGGGGAGGCAGACACCAAGCACACTATGGCTAAGCTGTCATTCCCTAGGGCAAACAGCCTAGTGTTGACCTCTACACCATTATGTTTAATTGTCAAATGCACATTATTTGTTGCTGATAGACTGTTTGCATATCTTTATTGCCATAGCATTCCCTGTTGGTATGAACAACTTCTGCATCTGTGGAAAATGTTTGCATATGGGAGGGATCCACTATATCACGTATGTCTCTGTAGTCATTTAACTGTGTGCACTGGGCAGACTGCTGTAATGTGGTTGGTTCCTGGCATAACACATAACAATACCAGATATGTGTGTCCAACTGCTAAACCAAGATTTGGACTAAGTGTGTGAGCATGCCCAGTTCAGCCTTCCCATGGCATGTTGTCAAAGTGTGTGAGCATGCCCAGTGTGAGCATTCCATATGTTGGACTCTGCAGCCCACCACATTTGTGGATGTGTGTGAACTTCACAAACTATCACCCCCTTATGGTTGTGGGTTGTGTGTCATGTTGTGTAGTTACTGTACAACTGCTTTGTGTGTGAACACAACAGGATTATACTGTGCCTGCAGTGTTTGCATGGGATACTTTGCATACAGTTGTCAACATCCTTTCACACTGACCTAACACTGTAGTACTGTATAGTGTACTGGTAGTACTTTGACTGTGGTGGACAGTATCCTGGGCTTTACTGCTATCACTGCTTTACATTTCGATAGTGGGCACAACAGCCTGGTTGGGGCCAGTTGTGTACATCTGACCATGTTGCATTCTGTTCAGATATGAACTACTTACACCAGGCTTGTCCAACATTGTTAGTGTATTCCACAACATAGGTGTACAATTGCAAACACTAGCGATGTGCCCTAGTCCATGTCTAATGCAAGTTGGAGAGTGTGTTTGTCCTTCAACACACATTGTAAGAGGAGTTTGCCATGACATATGTCATGGTTAGTATACTGTGCCTCTGTCTACCTGTGACATGACAGTGATACCCAGGATAAACCTACCATCTCCCGTCCACCCATCAGGATTCCTATTGAGGAAGATTGATAAGTGACTCTATGGGTAGCCTGTGCTGAGGGTTCACTCATGGGTGGGAGTGGCTTCTGTGTTATGGATCACACAGTACAGCTTGTCCTATGTAAGTCAGTGCTGGGGTTCAGGTCTGTCATGTGCATAGCTCACTGCCATTCAGATTGTACTAGGTGCAGCATGTTTATTGATGCCAGCAACACAGGCAACACATGGCATCTGTGTAGGCTGTTTGATACTCCTGATGAGGTACTGTTGGGGACTTTACAGTTGATGGAGGTGTCTGCTGAGGTACATCCCACAGGGGCTATTGTAGTCGATTGTACCACTGATGCAGGATGACTGCAGAGCCACAATGACCTCCCTTATGTAGATCTGACAGCCTTCATGATTAGGTGGGTATATGGTATGTTTCTGTAAACACTACAGCACATGTTTGTCCAATGCAGGATATCTATCACCCTGTGTCCCCAGGTCTCTCATTACATGTTAACTACATAATGGGTTAACACCTATGTGGTAATTGGTGGGCACTTACTGTATATCCACGGGGTTGACTATACACGTTTCTGCACTTAGCTTGCTGACATAGCTATGGCACCAGTTGTCTGTTTCTATGTGGCCCTTTTGTGGGATGCATGTGTCAGCTGGTGGATCATATGTGGTGAGCAGTTTGTAGTCCTCTGCAAACATGTTAGGACACAGTCCTTCCATGTTTGCCTGTACCTATGGGACATATATACCAGACGAGGGAGATACCAGGACAAAGCCTTGTGGGATGCCAGTTATATCTGGTTTGTAGTCTGACATGGCTGAAGCATGTCTGACCATGTCTGTTCTGTCCTTGGTCTGGTTTGCAACCCCTCTACTGACATGTGGGTTTATATTTACGCTGGTGAGCCTATCTATACTGAACATGTAGGGTATTGTATAGAAGCCTTTGCAAGGTCCAGATACACTGTGTGGAGCACATTGCCCTCATCAATGACCTTAATGACTGTTTCAATTGAGTCAAACATGGTTAGGGGCAGGATCTGCACTTGAGAAGGCCACACTGGGTTGGGTCCGTGTCAGTAGGTCCCCAACATCCTTATGTCTGTGGTACATGCTGATCCTTTCCATAGCTGTGCAATCTGGGCTTCTCAGGATTCTGGGGTAGTACTGTTCAGTATCCATTCAGGCAACACCTTTGTTGAGAAGGACCACTGTTGTTGTACACTGCTCTTTGGGTACATATTCTGTGGTAAGGCTGACATTGAGCAGTAGTGTGGTTTGGCATTCCATTCATCTTAGACTCCATGTTGCACTAAGCCCAGGACACCATCTCATACCATTGCTGCTGTGTGTTTTGCTTTGGAGATGTTGTCTGTTACCTCAGCATCTGCAATGTCAGGGGGCCAGCAGTCTGCTGGGATAGATATTCTGCATTCGTGGGGGTGGGGGGGTTTGCACTGCACCTGTCAGGATGTATGTTGGCAATATGTGTGTGTGTTTGTGGTATTTGTGTGATTCAGGGCATATCTGTGAATTCCCAACATGGCTCCTACCATCAGTTGTGTAAGCCTTGGGATTATCCTTAGTGTCCTGTACAATTTGTATCTACATAGGTTCATAGGTTCATACTAGGCTATCCACCCTGGGCATTTGTTAGCCTAGCCAGAGTGTGTGTGGCTTTTGAGACCCCTTGCTATGTGGATATTATGGCCATTTATGATTTGCTTTGCTGTGCCTCTGTCTGGACATGACACAGTGAAGACCCCCACTGTAACTCTACAATCATCCATCCACTTGGCAAGATTCCTGTTGAACAGTGTCAGTGAGGGGCTCTGCCTAACATGGAGTGGGATTCTGGTCCAGGGTGTGGGAGCCTCTGGATTATGTATCTGTCCCACCGGCACATCCTATTTCATTATTTGTTGAGGTTGACATCTCTCACTCTCGCAGCTCCAATGGATATGTGTTGTCTGGGGTGGAGCATGTCCATTACTCCTGTGTTGGGCATGGCCTCCTACAACAGGCATGCAATGCCTCTGTGTGGGCAGTCTGTGACTGGAGTCAGCTGGGGTGTCTACAGCCAGGCAGCATATGACATATATGTGTGACACTTTATCCTCTTGGTGAGGTACCTTTGAGGTCTTTCTAACTGCTGCAGGTGTCAGGTAAGGTAGATCCCATATGAGGCATTGTACTGGATTATGGGTGTGATTGGGGTAAAGTATAGGGGCACAGTGACCTCTGTTGCCGTAGATGTGACTCCTTTCCTGATACGGTGTCACATGTAGACAGTCTTCCTAGCCACATTGGCAATGTGGGTGTCACATAACAGGTTACTGTTCACTTGTGTCCCTAGGTCCCTGGTTACTCCTTCCATACATAATGGTTTACCACCTATGTGGTAATTCGTGGTACCTTGTTTGGTATTTGGTGGGACATTCATACTGTCCAGTGTCTTCAGGACGGTTGGGGGGGGGGTTATTGTGTGTGAGAGTGCGGTCTGTAGCATGCTACAGACTGCACAGCAGTCTTGCCTACAGTTAGTTGCACATGGGTGAACTCCACTGCCTTGTGCATTGTCAGTTACCTGGACGTATGGGTGTCTGTGCTGCCTATGGATACTCACCTCCTTTTATGTAGTGTTCCAGGTTTTGGGGCCATGACACATGGTACGTGGTATAACCTGGTAGTGCTGGTGTGCTGTCAGGAGCCTTGCAGCAGGTTTCTGTCACTGCACAGACATCGATGTTCTCTATTCTGGGGATGGCCTCGGGAGCATGCATATTGGGGTGTACACATCTGGCATTGGTCAGCATTTCCCTTATGTTTCTTCCCACTTATGTTTTCTCGGGTGGTGGGTCAGTCTTTTCAGCCTTGCCTACAAAAGGCTGTATGGAGGTGGCAAAGGCCTTATCCAATATTCAGACGCCCAGGGGTAACAGGTGCAGGCCATCCCAAGGGCAGCTGCATGGCTTGTCAAGCATGACATCCCAAGCAGACAGACATTGATCCCCTTGGAATGACACCAGTAAGTGTGCTACTTGCTATGACTGATCATTCCGTGTTTGTACTGTGGCATTATTCTTGGTAAGGGTAGGTTGCTGCGAACGGTGAGTGTCATACCGGCCTGGACTACATAATCGGATAGCTCATCTGTGTCTCTTTACATGTAGTCTAGGGCAGTACATCTCAGGTCATTCACACCAGCATGGACTATGACTGCATCATATTTCTATTTGCTTTGGAGTGACCTACATATTTCTGTTATGTGGCATATTGTGGCAGCCTACAGGCAGCTTACTGTACCCTTTCCCTTGTTCAGTCTGGTGTGCGGGACAGCAGTGTGTCTGACTATGGAGTCACCTATTACAACTGTATCAGGCATGTTGTTTCTCCTTCTGGCCTGTGACTGTTTGGCACACCAGCTTTGTGTGCTATGTGTTGCATGTGCTATGTTTGGAGGCTGTTTCATTGGGTGTCTGCTTTAGTGGCCTCTGTTGGTGTGCTGTGTTTGTGATTTCTGCCTCCGGGAATGTATTTCTGTGTTTATGTGTTTGGTTTGCAGTTGTGATAGGTCTATGTGGGTATGTGTTTGTGGTGTGTGTGGTTACCTTCTCCTACTGACTTGTTTTGGGTGTACTGAGTTGGGGAGCTCTACCTCCGGTTTGGATGGATGGTTGCATCTCTCACATATATTTGTATTTCTTGGGTGGAGTTGTCTGTGTACTTGGGGCAGGTGTAACATTGCCTCAGGATTCACAGATTCCACTTGTTGTGGCTGGCCTTAGTGGATTGCATGTGTGGACAGATTATATTGCCATACTACTGATCAGTAATTACTTCATTGTTCATGTTTGCTCTATCATGTAGTAGCTTCCTCATTCTCTTGCATGTTTTGGTTATGGCTGGTGTCCACCATGCCAGATTTAGGCACTGTGTCTTGTTTTAATTTGGGACTGCATAATCCAAGCATTCCTGGCAGTGTTCATGGAATGGCTGTATTACAGGTTCTGAGGTGTGGCCCATATTTTGCACCTGCATGGGACCTTTAATGGATTCCACATCAGTTTGGAGGTGTGCAAATATTGCTTAGCACATGTTTTCCACTGTGGTTTTCCGGCCAGGGACTGTGGTCAGGATTTGTATATCCAGTGTGATTACTATATGGTCTGGTTTTACCAGTGAGCAATACACTTCTCATCTTGACATCCAGTACCCATGTTGCTGATTATCACATCCAGTATGCTTACCCCTCTTGTGGCGGTGGTACGTTGTTCCTGGGCCTTTTGGTTTGTGGATTCGATGAACTTTTGTCCTACACTGTTGCAGCTGGTATAATGCTCCCAGTCTATGTGTCTGGGTATTTGCAGTCGCCCAATATAATGTGGTTTGGAGGACTTGATATATTCATGTATTCCAGCATGGGCCGGATGCAGTTCCTGGTGTTGGGCCAGTAGTCTGTAGCAGGCTATACACTGGGGGGCAGTTTTAGCCACTGTTACTTGAGCATGGCTAGTCCATGCTGCTTTTGTGGTGGTACCAACATGGGGTGTGGTTATCCTTGACAATTCTTGCTAGTCACCCTCCTTTTGTAGCTTGTTCCAAGTTTTGAGGATGTACAGCACAGTATGAGGTGTAACCTGGTAGTGTTAGGGTGCTGTTGTGAGCCTTGCCTCAGATTTCTGTTACAGCACAGTTATCAACATTCTCCATACTGGGTGGGCTTAGACTGCATGCATCTTGCTGTTTGAACTTATCCCTTATCTTATTCTTATCCCTTCTGGTACCTATGGAGATAGGTTTGTGTTTTGAGCCTTACCTATTCAGGGCACACTGTGCGTGACAACAGCCTTTGCCAGTATCCATACGGCCTGCACTGATAGGTGCACGCCAGTCCTAGCAGGTGGTGCATCATGTCATGCTCAGCATGTCATCCCAGACTGGCACACATTGGGTCCCCTTTGCCTAACTGCAATACTTCAGTCAATTGTTGCACTTCATCATCTCGTTGTCATGTTGTGGCATGCTGCTTGTTGAGGGTAGGATGTTAGTCGGGGTCCTCAGGTGTGCATATGGTACTTGGTGTTACATTACTTAACACATAGCATTCATGCCTCAGGTGGTGCTGCAGGGCTGCCTCTGTCGGATGCACATATTACACTTCCCTGTACATGTTTGTGAGCAGGTTGTGTCACGTTAGGCATCCCTGTTACTATATGAGTGAGTCAGAGAGGGGTATCATTCCCAAGGTTCCTACTGAGCCAATGTATGTGCTATGCGTTGCCTCTTTGCCAAGGCCAGGGCATACTGGGCACGCCTCCTTCTGCCTACTGGGGCAGGCTCAGGTTGTTCCTCCTCCGAGTCACGCTGTGCCTGTGGTGGCCTTGGCGATGGTGGGGCACTGTTTGGCCCAGCCCTATGCTGGTCCTGCTGCAGCTGTTTTCGCAAGATCATATTATGTAGCATAGCACATACCATGACAATTTGGGTACATGTAGTTGGTGTGTACTGCAAGGCTCCACCAGATGTGTCCAGACACCGGAACCGTGACTTGAGCAGCCCAAACACACGCTCTATTACATTACGTGTTTGTGCGTGTGCCTCATTATGGCGTTCCTGTTCAGGTGTGTGTGCGTTTCTGATGGGTGTCATCAGCCACGGCTCCAGTGCATATCCTGCATCCCCACTAGGTGTCCGTGCGGGATGTCCCCATTGGCAAATGTCTGGTACAGCTGCGTCAAATGCCAGATGTGGGAATCGTGGTAGCTCCCAGGACAGCCAGCACACACATTCATTATTATGCCCTGGGCATCACACACGACCTGGCAGTTGATGGAGGAGAAGCCCTTGCGGTTGATGTATGCCCTACCCCGCTCACCGGCTGGTGCTTTGATGCGTATGTGCGTGCAGTCTATTGCACCCACTACCTCAGGGTATTCCGCTATTTGCTGGAAGAGACGATGTTGCTGGCCAATACCTCAGGGGCATTGGGGAAGTATACATGATCACCGACATGTGCTGACATGGCATCCAGGAACTGGTGCAGTACCCTGGAAGCTGATGCCTGTGATATCCCCATCATATCGCCAGTTGGTCTCTGGAAGGTACCTGTTGCTAGTATTCTTAGGCCAACACATACCTTGGTTTCCACTGGGATGGGTTCCCCTCTGTTGGTTCTGTGTGTGAGGCGTGGCCTGCACAGCTCCACTATTTGCTGCAGGAGGTCTCTGTCCACTCTATAGCGCTCTACTATCTCCAGCTCATGTAACCCGTGGTAGGTGACCCTGGGCCTGTACACTCTTCTCCGCCTCCTCACTGCGGGTTGTCTGGCACCATCTGCATTGTCACCACCCTCAGCAAGTCGCCTATGTCTCATTATGACAGCTATGGCAGCCCCTAACATTTCTGCTCTGAGTTCAGCTTTTTCAGTTTTCACTTCTGATAACTTAACTCCTGTCTTGCAGTGTCTCTTGAGAGAAACATTCTGCACTGCTGTTTGCAGAGTTTTAAGTGCTGGGCTGGCCTAGTATTCTGCCTGTGTAATTGCCTGCATCTAATTGTTTTCACCTGCTAGCTCCAGCAGTATTCCCTGCTAACTTCCTAGTACATCTGTTGCTTCCTTTTTCCTTTCTGTTTCCTCAGGGTGGAGCCGTGTGCAAACCAGCAGAAACACGCCACAGTGGCTTACACGCGCGCACACATACTTACACAGTTTTGGATCTGCTTATTCGGATTAAAACGCGTGCACGCCCGCGCAAACGGTGTTAAACATCTCCCAACACGCTCCCACATGCTCAGTCTGCCTTACACGCGCGCACACTGTCTTACACGCGCGCACACCGCCTTACTCGCGCTTCGTGGCGCGCACACGTGCGCATACACGTCCAGCAAGAAACTTTGGTGTAGGCAACAGTGTACACCTTCCATTTCTTGACTTTCTCATGTTTACTTAGTGGCACACCTCTTTCCTTGATATCTGTCTGACATCTGTCATGTAACTCTACCCTCCAATGAACTCCATCTCTTTCTACCATTCCCCCCTGTGATGTCACCTATCTCCTACTCTGTTCCTCCCCCGTATGTAACTCTTACACTACTCAGAATGTGCTCATTTGCTATGTGACAGTGGAATTCAGTATCCTTACACTCATTTGCATCAGATTGCCTACTAATGCTTAGTTACATCTCTTAGACTCAGCTTCCCCCCTTAGCAACCACTACACGGTGGCCATGTTGGTTTTCCTCTGCTGGTCCCTCCATTGACATTCCATGTATTGCATAAAACCTACATTTGTAGGTTTAAAACCTTCGTTTTAATGTTCTATGCAGCGCAGCCCGTTTGCGCGGGGCTGCGCTGGGTTTACACATCGGCAATTGCCGAAAAAAAATATATATATTTTTCATATATTTGCATGGGGTTACCTTGCCAATGGCCACATATTTGGCCATTGGCATGCTGCCTATAACATATGCACCCTTTATTTGGAGCTGACATGGCTCCATTGCCGTGTTTGCAGAAACGTACTCAGTTGTCAACTGAGTACATTTCTGCAGCTAAAACGGCTCTTACACGGGCTGTTCTTGGCTTCCTGGATCGCTAATCAGCCTCATTTGCATGCTATTCGGCTGCAAGTGAGGTGATTAGCTTATCCACGCCCACTCCGTGTAAGAGCCGTTTTAGCTTGACTCTTACACGGACTTTGGGCTGTTCCTGGATCGCGAAGGCTGCATGGAGTCTTACACTACTCTTAGACTCCGTGCAAGCCTTTGTGAATCCAGCCCATTGGTTGTGACGGTCTTTATGGGGATCTGACTCGCACACTGACATTTTTCCTTTCTGGATGACATGAACAGAATACCAAACAGTAAAAAAATAAATAAATAAATAAATAAAAGAGAGAGAGAGAAGAAACCCCAGTGGGGCACTTATCTGAAAAACCGCATGGTAACCAGGACAGCAAAATGGCATTCAGACTGATGTACGTTAATGGCATTTGGACTGGCAGCAAAGATGATCAGTGTGTGTGCATCTATATGTCACCTTTATGCCCTACACCTTCTGCGGGGATCAGTGTGTGTGCATCTATATGTCACCTTTATGCCCTACACCTTCTGCGGGGGAGCATACATGTGATATAAGTTGCCTATAAGAACTAAAGGCTTTGGTATACTGGCTGGACATTGGGCTATCCTTGGTAAGAGATCCCTTAGGTGAAGGATGCTGCAACAGTGATATGGAAGGACATTGGTTGATGCTGAAAACGTAACGGTCTCTGATGAATAAATATGGTGAAGATGAAGCACTGTACAGGTCAACATAGGGGCTTCTACTAGTTGGGAACACGGTGACATCTACACGCAGTAGACTTGACAGACCACTGGTTCTCTTTGTTTGGCTACTCCTTATGTCCCCTACATACCACCTTTTGCTGTGTATTACCAGTCAGCTGAATGTCTCTGCCACTCTGAATAATATGAAATGTGACATACATGCATACTATGTACCATGGAATAATGCAGAATGTGTGCCATATATACATATTATATAACAGTATTAATGAAGAATATGTTACATTCATCCATACTACATAACACAGGATAAAAATGTAGGCTATGTGACATACACACGTTATGCAACATAACAAATACAGACAAATTGTTTGTAATCCCAGTCTTGCATCTGCTGTACATCAGAATGAAAACTTTTCATGTGTTGTTGCTGCACTACACACTGAATTTCTGCTTCTAAAACCACACACACAAGTATTATTTACAGTCTGTAAACAAGGACTCATTAAATCTTTCCAGATGTGCCAGCTGTCACACGAGATCAAATGTATATTTACCCTCCTAGCATTAATCAGTGCATGATTCCACTTCCAAAAAGCACACAGTCAACCCTACATTTCATCTAAGAACCGCTTTCCAAACGGAAAGCTAATCTTACAAACACTTTTACGTTTCATTCTCTTAAAAAATTAAGCTTTAAATGTACAACTGCCATAGAACAGAAATAATCCATGACAAGACTCATGAGCTTTTACTGTGTGCTTGTATTGTCATCAAGAAGCAGAAGTACCTCTCCGCAGACTGTTTGTATTATGTCCTTTGCAATCTGACTACAGAGCTGCAAACCCACACCCTGACCACTTCAACAAATAATGCACTTATCTAGGAGACATGTACGAGAAGCATGTACTGCAACAGCTGTTGGTACTGCCTGAAGAAGTCTCATGATGCTTCTCCACTTCCATCACAGATGCTCCGCCTTGATCCATGCCCCCAAAATATGGGATCCCATTCCTTCTCATCTAAACAAAAATTCATCTTACCTAAAATTCTGACCATAACTGGAGAGCTCAATCTTGGAATCTGTCAGTGCCGACTCACTCAGGTTATGAGAAAGCCCTGGTGGCTGTATGTCCAGCTGAAAGGCAACACTAAATAAGAATTAGCTGCCCAGATGTGCTTTACAGGTGAGTACATGTGATCAAGCACCAAGCAATACCCAATTGGAGGCTTAACCTCTAGTAAATCAAGTAACAGGAATAATGAAGAAAAGACATGGTCATCGGATTTAAACTTCCTAAGTATCAAGGCAATGTAATCAGACAGCAATAGCTTTATCTTCAAAATCTGTGCCACAAATCTACATTACCAGCTCAGCACATACCACTATATAGGCTGTTGCAGTTTTGCCTTCTTAACCTTGCCAAGAATAGAGCAGTTCTGGTGAAGGAAGCCAACTGCAGAATCAGTCACCAGGTGAAACATTAATGAAAAGAAAAGAAAAAAAAAAAGCACTGAAAAAGTCTCAAAAACCTGAAGGCAAATAAAACTACAGGATGAAGTGTAAGATGTTAAGTAACACTCTTGACAATGAAGGAATGCTCTTCTCCCCCCATTAAAGGATACTGGCAGTTGCAAGCCCACTTATGTAACTTCAGAATGAAGAAAGTAAAATAACTCACAAAAGAGTGACAGTGTAATACGACAACAAAAGAGTGACAGTGTAATACGACAAGTGGATTGATCACTCAACAGTGTAAAAACTCCAAACGAGATGCAACATATTACAATGCAGAAGGAATACAAAATCTCACAATGCAGTCCAAATTCCCCAATGGTGAAATAATAAGGATGCTTTAGCAAGTAAATAAATTGTTTTTATACATTGCATAACCCTGAGTGCTATATGTGGGGTGAGGTAGTACACACCACATCAAGAAAGAGGAGTACATTTTGTGAGTGAACAGCAGATTCATAGAATCAACTGGCACAGAAAAAACTTCACTGATGCATGGAATCAAATAGTGCTTTATATCAAATATACTAACAAAGAAAAAAATGTTTCTTCTACAAATAATATTCAGACTAAAGCCCATAAAATAAAGAAATGTGTTTAGAATATATGCTCCAAGTTTCATAATACATTAATTTATTTGTGTACAGCTCTACAACACTCACCATGCACAACTCCTGTGCATTGTTCTCCCATTAGGAGCACAGTGCCTGCATACACTTTGATACAGATACATTTACCTAAAATTAGTGTATCACGTAACATACAGCACTTATTTACAAAAAGGCACATGCTGTTACTGCACTGCATTACTTAATATGCACTATAATGGGATCAGAGCAGAATGATTCTGTGTGATTGAGTTAAACAAGTCTCTTTTGGAAAACACAGCTAATTTCTAAATGTGTAAGAGCTGGAAATTTTTGTCACAGAAGGTAGTAGCCAATTAACAAGCCATAAGGCGTCCAGGTCACAAAGAACCAATATGCCCCTTTTATGTGCTTAACCTGAAGGAGAGATGTAGTTGAGTATTCCAATAAGAAAACAAATTTTGTGTGTGTGTTACAAAAGTATGCTACATATATTGTATAGAATGTTTAATTTGTGTTTTTTTTATTATTTAGTTGGACATAGTGGTGCAGCGGTAGCATTGCCGCCTCACAGCAAGAGGGTCTCCGGTTCGATTCTTGGCTGGGGTGTCTTGTGTGTGGAGTCTGCATGTCCTCCCCACGTTCATGTGAGTTTTCTCCGGGTACTCCGGTTTTCTCCCACATTATAAAGACATACATTTCAAGTGTTTCTCCCCGGGCCTCCGCTGAAAATTGGCTTTGTTCCAAGTCGGAATTTCCCAGTAAACAAAAGTTAAATGAATAAAAATATATTGTATAGAATGTTTAATTTGTGTGTTTAGAAATGACCTTTCAAAGAAACATGGTTGCATCATGACAAAAACATAAGTTGATATAATACAAAGCTTGTAGATGCAAAGTGTCAGCACTAGACAGAACAGGCCCTTTTTTGTAAGTTAAGCTGCAAACAACTACACAGCAAGTTAAGATATTTGTGCTTCTATATCTGGCAGTATGTCACTCCTATAATGTGAGTTAGGTCTTCCTTAGGTACATATCCCACAAGTTACTTGAAATTGCAGTACACGTAGTACAATTCACGTCTATAAATTTTGTGATTTAAGCTGGTGACCCGCCAGGAAGCCACAACATAAGCTATCAGCAGTGGCAATCTTTTGATTTGAGGACTACTCTGCTACACTTCAAAGGCTGGTCCCTAGAAACTAAATGCTACACTTCAATCCACCCAAAAAAAAAAAAAAAAAAAAACTGCAGACCTTTCCATATAGCAGAGCCACTGTTTTTTTTTTCTATTTTACCTTCTGCTGCAACTTAAATTTCAAAGGCAAGTATAGTCGACAGAAGCTGTGGCAACAGATACGGACTTCAGACTAGTATCTCCAAGCCCATGATGTCCTTATATGTTTACTCGAATGTACACCATGTTTTTTGTAGTGTCTGCCTACCACTGAAATCTCTGACATGGGTAAACAAAATCTGTTTTAGGGAAGTGACAGCTAAACATCCGAACACTGCCCAGTCTACTGGTGAACCAAGGCCACTGCCTAAATGTTAGTGAGAATGGTTTCAGTGAGGACATCAGTGGTACTGCAGCAGAGTTCATATCTGACGTGAGCAATTTAATCAAAACCATAAAGGATGATACCCTTTTCAGACTGCCTTGATAAGGCTGCCAAGTCACCTAGGTTTTGCAACCAAAATAAACTGCTGGAATGACAAATATGGGCACCTATATCTTGAAATCCTTTAATAGGCTAGCATTTTGGAGGATGCACAAAAGCAATTTCCCAATGGGGGCAGAATTAACAGGACCCCATGGTGAATCTCACAGTCCGTGTCTGCCATTAGGCCCAGGGGATGTACAAGTAGTAGCCCACTGCTCCATGGTGTCCCCATCACTGTGGACTTGCTGATGATGAGCATATTACCCAAGCACATGGACTCATAGAAATTGAACAACTGTACCTACATTGACATAAACTTACTGAAGTGTGGAAATGTGGTTTACTGTACTTATTGACATAAACTTACTGAAGTGTGGAAATGTGGTCTAAAGGGCACTTGATGTGTACAAGGATACCATACTAATCAACACAATGGAGGTCAATGGACAGTGTTCTGCAAACTTGCGTCTTTGAACATAATTGTCCAAAATGAAAAGCCATCCATCCATCCATTCCGTTTTATATCAAACTGAACAAGAGGTATTTTCACAGGTACTTTCTAGACTATTTATCTGTGAGGATCTTTAGTAGCCTAGCCATCAATTCCCACAGAGTTGACAGCCTTAGTGGTCTATTAATAAATTACTTGCATTTTGCAGAAGTCTTTTATAGCCCCAGGTGAGATAATCCCTTAATGTGTGAAAACCTTGTGTATAATAAGTATGAATAACCATATCCCTGGAGCAGGTGTTTACGTATGTTCCCCCTGTCCATAAGTGACAAGGGTATCAAACCAGGGGTGAACTTACAGTTCACCATCCATGCATTCAGGTTGCACTTGAATACAGTCTTCAGATATTAGAATCAATCTACAGGCAATGTTGTATCTCTGTTGGGCAAACAGTTTGCATGATGAAATGTGTCCATCTCAATCACTGGAGCAAGCGATCTGGTCTTCTAATGGTAGCAGTTCACCTACAGCAGTGTAAAGGAAATGGCACCCCTTTGAGATACATTTACAATAACTGTTAGCTTTATTTGTATATTCTACATACATAGGAGCATCAAGGAAGACAAAAACATACTGAGGGTAATGGCTGAACCACAATATTGTACTTGTGCATAAACATGGTAAACAGCAGAACAATGTGTAATACGGCATTTCAAATAGCAGTGATGGTAAACTGCTCTACGCAGGATAGAGAAAAGGGTCTCTACATCATTGAAAAAGGGTCTCTATATCATTATGGCACCCTTTTCATCAAATTACACTCATTTAAAAGAAACACAATTCAAATTTACTTCCCTTGGTGGAATACAAAGCCTCTACCATCTTCAAGTATGAAGCAAAGCTCTGAGCAACTTACAGAATCATGAGGTTGCAGTACCTCAGAACAGAAACATACCCACCAAGGCCATTCGCGCTTTCACAACAAATGGTCAGCACAAAGAGGTATGACTGACCCCTAAAATGCTGTTTTTGGAGCTGTAACTTAACTGCAGAAATACTATGCCCTAAAATGTTATACAAAGACATTCTTCACTTCATTTTTCTTTCCTTCTTTTCTGGAAAGGGTTATAGTGGCAGCAGTCTACAATCAGGCATTCCCTATTTCCCTTTAATTATTCAAAGATACCAATTTATCCCGAGAGATCCCAAAGGACTCCTAGCCCACTTGAAAGATGCCTTCTCCCACTGTCCATGGAGAAACAATTCCAGTGGGAGTCACAAGTCATCCTTCTATGACAGATGACCATATTACATTAACTGGCCCCCCCAGATCTGAACATACTGTATGTGTGCTCCAAGTTACTCCAGGATCATATAATTCCTCACCCTACCAGGGTTAATACACCCAGTTGCCCTTTGGAGAAACCTTATTTCCATCATTCATGTCCATAACGCCGAGATTAAAAAGTTACCCCCCCCCCCCCACTTAGAGATCATAACTACATGTGTGGATTGGATAGAGTTGTTGACTGACCTAATCCAAGAACTTTGCAGGGAACACAAGCTTCCACTTTAAAACCACAGATCAGTTCAGCACTCAAAATGACTTTTAGTCACCGGCCCAAACCACTTCTCAACCTCATACTCCATATTGTCACTTTTCATGAAAAAGACTCGGAGGTACTTAAATTCCTCCACAAAGAGCATGTACACCCCCACCTAAACAACAATCCACCTTTTTCCAGAAGAATATTCCAGCCTCAGGTTTGCAGCTGCCGATCTGCATTGCACCTGCTTTGCACTCATCATACCGTTCCACTGTATCTCAGTGGTTATGCCTACATATGATTAAAAGGACACCATCATCTATAAACAATGCAGATATTACCCCCAAGTGCCAAAACTGGATCACTCACAATCTTAGAATGTCTGGTTATGTTGTCCATTAAAAATCATGAAGAGCAGTGATGGCAAAACATAAACCTAGTAGAGCCCATCACTCACCCTGAAGCAGTTCACCCTGAAGCAGTTCATTTTAATGTCAAGATTGCAAACAATTCCCACCGCACTCATAAAGGTGCCAGATAACAGGCAGTAGTAGTCCCAAGCCACCATATGTCTACAATATCTCAATTTAGGACAGGACATGGAGTACTAACCCTTTTCCAAATCCATAAAAAACACTGCAGACCAGTTAGCAAGTTCTCACAATATCTCCCACAACTGCACAGCAAAAGAGAATGTCCACTTTGACGGAGCCTTGACTGAATCCGGGATTCAACTTTTGGCTACATTCTCCACTTTAACATCTTTGCATAGACTATTTTTTAGGAATCTAAAGAAGTTTATTTTCCCATATATACAAAATATACCTTCTGACCCTCTTTCTTAAAGTTAGGGACAATTATTCAGGTTTCTAGTTCAGACACACCATCTCCTCTTTCACAAGAGGCTGAAGAACTGATTACCCACAAATCCCCACCACATCCAAGACAAAATCTCTTGTGCACCTACAGCTTACCCACTACAGATAACTCTATCTTAGCAACTTTAAACTTCAGTGACTGACACAAACTGCAGAAATATCTGATACCACCCCCTGAGACATGGGACTATCCACGGAGTTAGAGATCCTCAAAATGTCCTTTCCAGTTCCTAACAATCTCCCCAGCAATGGTCAACTTCCCAAACCTTGGATTAGCACAACCTGAATGAGATCCTACCCCCCCCCCCCGATATAATTAACAGTTTTCCAAGACCTCTTTAAAGGACACGCAACAGTCCTTCTCTGTGGCCTCTTCCAAGTTCATCTCACATTTTGCTCTAACAACTCCTGTCATTATAGTCTTCTTGGACTGTTAGTTATCTCTTACGTGACTCAAACTTCCTTCATCACTGATTCTTAACAGTTACTATCACGGCATGCACCAGTCACCATCCAACCACATGCCCCTACAACTGAAGTCTTCCACAAGTCCAGTCTAGCTCAGTCAGTCTAAGAGTTAGGCTCCAATGCAA
This sequence comes from Protopterus annectens, assembly GCF_019279795.1. Classification (NCBI taxonomy): domain Eukaryota; kingdom Metazoa; phylum Chordata; order Ceratodontiformes; family Protopteridae; genus Protopterus; species Protopterus annectens. The sequence goes on along the minus strand of NC_056747.1, from coordinate 541,302,823 downwards.
TCTCAAAGGCAAGCTCCCAAAGGACTGACTGCTTGTTGGGAACCCTCAAGTCTGTCCAGCAAATCCAACTGACAACCCAGTTGGAATTAGCAGACAGGTCTGCCCCTCTCTTCACCAGGGTCCAGAAATACAGTCACAGGTATCAACAGAATTCAAAAGGCTGCAGTGCAAAGACCAGCAGAGCTCCACAGCAAAACATTCACCACAGAATGGCACCGACAAGGTATCCATGAAAAAGCACAAAGTTGGAGAAACACTCATAATAAGTTCACACAAGTACAAAATCCCAAACAGCTCACACAAATGCAATAAAATTCTCAGTGCCGTTCTGTGGTGAACAGTCAAGTATCATGACAACTACAAAGCCTATGATTTCCATTTTCCCAAGCGCCCTGGAAACAAGCATTCTTATGGGCTTTCTTAGGTCAAAACTCAGTGTACTTTATGGACAATCTAAAAACTGCACAGAAGTTGAAAAATTAACCAATGGGAGTTCACACTCAGGTCGTTTGCCCCATTCATGCCTTCCAGGTTATCTCAGTTATTCTTCACTTTTGTGTCTATGTTTCCCTGTATGGCCATAGACCTGGAAGATGGCAACATTTTAAGTACCCCACTCACCTCTCCAGGAAAACTAAGCACTCTGTATAGTTACATGGTATGCAAACACCAACAAATGTTACGGTCCTCCTCTCTGCAACACGAAGCCACACAGGGTAACCTTCCTGCTCATTGGGTAAACTCCAAATAAAGTGTTATTAGTCATCAACTTGTGAGTATCCCTACACCTGCCTATGGCCTCCCAAGAGGAGCTACTTCAGAAGCAGCTACAGTTTTGTCTTGACAGAGAAGTCTGGTTCCAGTGTCCATGCTACTCATACAATAAAGCCAAGTCAGACTATAGCTAACCAGCGTTTATTCAACTCTTTGACCAACCACCTCAACATCTTTTCTTACAAGTAAGGTGGGATTACAAGTCTTGTTGCTACTGTCTGGGTCCAGAATGCCAGAGTTCATTCAGTTCATGCCTGCCACCCAGCTAGCACTGCCTTGACCCCTGCATTAACCGCAGAGTGGACCACATAACACATGTTTTTTTTGTTCTAGTAGTCATGCAGATTCACAACAGATCTCAAACCAAAAGTGACCAATGGCTTACAACCACTTTTATGAAGAGTCTGAATAAGGTATTGCTCACCGTGTTTTGAGACAGATATATATATATTTCCCCCAAGGATGCCCATAACAGTTAATAGAACAAATAAAACATTTGTCTCCATGCCACATCAATGTAAAATGAGTTGAGGATACTCGAATATAAAACACAACCAAATTTCAAACTAACAGTCCAGCACAAAGTGTTGCTACCTTACAGTTTCACAGTTAATTCAGTCTTTCTATAATTGACCTTATAGCCTTCTATACCTCAACCTACACAAAGAAAAATGAAGCAAACATGGTCTTACAGTGTACCCGTGAAGTAAGCGGATGCTGTTTATTTCCTATGAAAGGCAGGTAGCCTTGGATATAATCTTAACTACCTCCAAATGGGGAACATGCCTTTTGCACACATTTTTAAACAAATTACATATGAAATGCCTCAAGATCTTGGACTCATGGTCTAACCATTTCATGATGGACATCTCAGGCCACTGAGAAGCACTCTGAACTTAAGAAGCTGTACTTCAGATAAAAAAGGTTAACCGTTGCTATTTTTGCAGCAGTCTTTAAAAGAAACACTGCCATAACATATTACAGTGCTTTGAGAGATTGTTTGCCTCCAGCAGCTAGTCTGATGATATCCATGCTGAATTTATATAGCGTTAGATTTAGTTAAACTGTTTGGTAGCAAAATAATTATGGATTTTTTATGGACACTCAGTTCCTGGAAACATAAATGATGAGGTGACAACTGAAAAGGAGACCGAGAGAAGGACAAACACATGCAACACTGTCCAAGTGAGAAGAGCTTGACCACAGAGATGTAATGACGACTTGCACTAAACATAAAGCAGCAGCACTAGATCTTCTTATGCATGATCTCCAACAGGTTTCCAGCATTTTATCAAAGTACACAACTAGAGGGCTCAGAGAAATGAAAAGTTTTAATTTTGTCTTAATTTGATGCCATCTTGCCTCGACCATATACAGACTTAAATCAGTTGAGACTTACGGACAAAAGGTTTACATACTGCAACAACTGGTTACTTTGAAGTACAGGCCTCAAAAGAAGAAACTGAGTGGTGTGATGAAGGGTGTGGATGGTTCTAGAGTTTATAAAAAAAAAAACTGCATTCCAAGAAATCTTTGGGAATTCAGAAAGTTTACTGGCTGCCATTGACGTTGCTGGACAGACTAGATAAAGCTAGTGTGGCACTGGTGCAGTCTATTACATGGCATTGTAAAGATAAGTTCTATGGAAATATGAACATCTGGGGATAAAGAACACATCTAACAGATGACCACTATATGCAGACCATAATTTAAAAAAACATTTGGTGCAAATATCACATTTCACCCAGGTTATTAAAAGTGTTGAAGACTCAGGATTAAATATAAAATAACACTCCCTATGATGCAAAGGTATTTTTCCCCAACAAGAACATACGTAGATGTGTTCATCAGACCACAGTGGTCTGATGAAGATAGTATAACTAGTGAAAGCTCTTATTTGTTACTTACACTTGGATTATTCATTAGTGAATACATGTCTGGACCTTATTTCTAAGTTTGTTCCTACTGTGTCATTCTCAAAGTCCAACAAAGTGTTGTGTTTCTGTGCAGTTACATACACATTTTCTACTGGATTTTTTGCTGTTCTGCACCATTAATTCTTTGGGGGAGGGTCTGTTTTCTTCTTGTGATATATCACACACTGTTGACCAGGGCAGGTAAATGTAATTAAGAATATTTGGATGCAAAATTATTTCAATTTCTAAAAAGTTATCATCATTATGTAGTAATGTCTATTACATGATAGGAAACTAAAAAGTACTTACGTGTTATCGCAACCAGATTTTTCATGGTAATGGTGGCAGCTGTCCGATCCTGAAATGTGTTCGTAAATGGTGTGAAAATGTGGTTGTGTGTGTGTGTTGTTTTCTTTACCACTACGTCTTCTTTTCTGGACTGTTATCAAGTAAGTGTCAGAAAAAGACTGTTGCTGTTTAGGTATGCTTGTTTGTATCTTGGGTTACTGCGACTGCATTGCGATGGAACATGAGCATGCCTTATAGTACACTGATAAGCTCAACAGTTACGGTCACAGAAAAGTAAAATTTTTTTGAAAGAACGATGGCAGTTGTCAATTTTGTTCATCATTCACTTCTTGTTTTATATCTTGGGTTAAACAAGACTGGACATGAAATTGTATTTTGGGGGTATGCAAACCCCATGACTATTAGTCTGTGACTGTTTCTAATCTTCATACCTCAAAGACAATGTCAATAGCAGTTGCTGTCCGATCCTGAAACATTCACTTGTAGTGCTCAGTGTGTTAAAGTTGCTGTACATGCCGTGCATGTGTCTAGCCGCATTTCAGATAACAGTATTATTCCGTCAATTAAATTTTACACTTAAAAGAAAAAAATGTGCATGTCATAGTAAGAATATAAGAATTAGTACTTCACACACCCCTTTCACCATTAACATCAATATTTTTGGACCAACATAACGAATTAGGGCATGTTGGAAATCTGGTTGCAATAACACGCAAGTACCAAATAAAAGATACTGGAACTTTTAAGCAAGGTTCTTCTGTGAATCCATGAAAACTTCACTGAAAGATTTTGTATATTAATATATTAGAAGGAATAAGACTTATGTTCACAGTTCAGATACATTATTAAATGCATCTGTTTACCACAAAAATCCATCTGAGCATTAGGATTCTCTCCAGGGAAGTCCGAGGGAGAAAAACCCCACTAGTAGTTTTATGATATACATTACTCATTTAGATATATAATATTACACATATTTATAATGTGCATACATATTCATTCATTACATACTGTGCACACATATTAATAATATTATATATATATATATATATATATATGAAAATATAACCCCATTTTATTCCTCTCTTATTAGACTCATCAAGGAATATAGTGCCCTCTTCGGCAAGCATCTCTCCAAGCATCTAAACAAACTTGAGGACCTCAGTGTTTCCAAAACAAAAGATCTTAGCTCTTAGTATCCTTGGTTACTCGGATATGTTAAAATAACTTTCTCTCTACTTGCTCTCATGTCTGCTCCTCAGGAGTCATCTCATCTTAGCTTTTCATGCTATGAATGACCTTTCACCTTTTGAACTCCTTCACCTTGACTGACAGAGACCTGGTTCAAAGCAGCAGAAAGCACCCCTGCACTACCAGGCTATAACTCATTCCACACCTTTCGGCCCCAGAACCTGGACCAAAGTTTCAAAGGCGGTGGTGTTTCCATATTCATAAAGGATGTGCACATCTCCAGACTGGTAGTAGCCCAACATAACACATCAGAGATACTTCAGGTGCAGCTAACATTGGGTAAGACAGCGATTCAGGTCGTAGCCTGCTATAGGTCCCCAACCATGTCCCAAGACTCACACTCCACATTCCTAAGCACCCTGGAGAATATTAGGGTCCAACTTAACACTCTCATACTGGGCGATTTCAACTACCCCTCCATTAATTGGGAAAACTACTCATGTACCAATATACTTGCCCAACATTTCCTGGACTTCATTAATTCCAAAGCCTTGGACCAGCTCATTCTTACCCCGGTCATTGGTAACATGGGTCACCGTTGCTCTACACCATTAGTCAACTCCTCCCTGGTTAGATCCGACCACAAACTAATCACCTTGGAAATCCACATCCCTCCCATCTGCCCTGCAAAAGGCAACCACCATGAAAAACTTCTCCAATGCTAACTTTGGGCTCCTAACAACAGAGGTGGCGAACTTCATGGCACCCATGCAAATGGAGAATAGTTGCATGACCGCTGAACACATACATAAATGCATGGATCACACCATACCCAATAGAACCAAGACACTCTCCTCCAAAAAAAGGAAGCCAGTCTGGTGGTCCCCTGCCATAAACAACCTCTACAACAGAAGGAGGAAACTGATGCGGAATAAGGTGAAGTCCCAAGAAGGGAAAGACTCTCTTATCAGCCTCAACAAAAAGTTGAGATCCCTCATCAAATCCTCTGAAACTAGCTATGAAAAGAGAATTGCAGCAGATAGTAAAGACAACCACAAGGCTTTCTATAGTTATGTAAAGAATCTCCACGGCAATACCCAGACTTTCTCTGAGCTACTGCACAATGGTACCTCCTATCCAACAGATATTGCCAACATACTGGCCGACAGATTCAGTGGCAACTTTACCCCTCTCTCCCCCACCAAAGGACCAATCACAATACCAGTAGATTGCCAGGCACCCAGTATTAGTGCTGCACAGGTTAAAACAGCACCGTCCAAGGCCAAGAATACAGCTTCTATGGGACCCGACAATATCCCTGGCTGTGTTCTACATGAACTACAGAGTGAACTGGCACCACACCTGTGTGCCCTGTTCAAATCACAGCCTCACCTCAGGCTTTGTCCCTACCAAATGGTGCACTGCTACAGTCATCCCTCTCCACAAAGAAGGAGTGACTACAGACCCTGGGAACTATCACCCCATTAGCCTGACGAGTCTGATATGCAATGCTATGGAACGCATCATCATGGATCTAATAGACAAGGATATAGGGAATCCCCAAACTCTGCATATCACACAGTTTGGTTTTGTGAAGTGTAGATCATGTCTGCTCAACTTCTTTGAGTCAGTCACCAGAGCTTTGGACGATGGCAAGGTGGTTTATACAGCCTACCTTGATCTGGCCAAAGCGTTTGATACCATTCCCCACTCAGGAAACATAGAAAAACTCACTAAGCTAGGCATCAACCCCTATATCACTAGGTGGGTTGCAAAGTGGCTCACAGACAGAACCCACAGCATTTGGTCCTGGGTCCTCTACTGTTTGGTATCTACTTCTCTGAAGTCCAGACCAACACGAAGGGACTCTGGCTGACAAGTTCACAGACAATTGCAAGTTGGGAGCTATTATTAACTCCCCAAGTGACGTTGACATCCTACAGAAAGGCCTCACAGAGACCAACGACTGGTGTCAGAACCATGGCCTTAAGCTCAATGCCAAAAAATGTGTTGTTATCCCCATTGGGAAAAACCTGGTTCGCATGAATTACCACATCGATGGTAGCCCACTGAACACAGAAGGCATTATAAGAGATCTGAGAACACAGGTTGACAGGAACCTCTCTCTTTTGAGCACCACATTGCCACTGTGGTCAAAGTCCTTCTAAGTGGCACATCTCATTACTAAGGGTTTTGCAACCAGGAAGAAAGAGGTCATTGTCTACTCTTCCCTCATTAGGCCAGTCATTGAGTACAATGTCCCATTTGGCATGTACCTCACTCGACACCTGCAACAACTGGAGAGGTCGCAAAAGTACCTCACAAAGAGGATCTTAAGCCTTAAACACTTGTCCTATATGGACAGACTCAAAAAACTCCCTATTCTCGGTCTCATATCGCCTAAGAGGCGATCTCTGCTTGACTTACAAAGCCATGTCTGACCCATCTCAGTTAGAAATGCTACATCTAAAGAAATCCGAATCCCTACGCACCATATGCTCCAGAGACCTCAACCTCATTACCACAATCAACAGAACAAACTGGAGGGACAGGTTCATAACCCAGAGGCTGCCCATGCTATGGAACAGACTTCACATACATGTCAAACAGAGCACCTCACTGGCCCTCATCAAGAGAAATCTTGATGAGTGGATGGGAAATAGAGACAATTCACCTGGAGGATCATTCCAGTAGCTCTACTCGACAGAGGCACTGCTGGGAACGAAGGTCAGGTGGCACGATGTCAGGGTAATCCTATGGGCTATGCTTGTAAAGGCTCCAGGGCCATTAGCCTAGTACACACCTATGAACCTGTGTGTATTGGATTCCTGAATTTGGTTGACAGCAAAATGTCAACAGCTGCTTGACTGACTACAGTTGGTCGACATATGCAAAGGGTCGACTGATGTGCTAGATCAACAATCCCTGGGTGGAGGAATACTCCCTTTCCCTGGGGATAGGATGATCTTAGCATTAGTATATAGAATTGGCAGGGGGTGTGGGGTGCAGGGGGGTTTGTCCCCTGCAAAAACACAATGTTATTATTATTATTTTTGTTTTTTGCATGCAGACAGGCTATTCCTTGCACATGCGCAGTTGACTGTCACTGTTTATGTTGTCAACCTTTTTTGGAGAACATCTTGCTGACGACATTTTGTTCTATCAACCAATGTAAGTGATCCTATATACAAGCAAAAAGTGTAAACAAACAGAAAACAAAATAAAATGAATCAGTGGTATAACTTAGATGTTACAAAATACTTATGGCAAAGTCACAGAATGGTACACTGGCATAACTCAGACTACAGTATGCATAAAACAGCAAAATAATACGATAACCTGAAATATTAAATTAAATAGAGTGAGACAGTAAATGATCTGATATAGACTGTCTGAAAGGATTCTAATCTTGAAGAGCAGTAATGGACCATTACAGGTAAAAAGTAGTTTAGTAGTGAAACAAGTTAGCTAAAGAAGATGTCATCCTAGAAATCAGGATATTTACTGATAGGATAAAGATAGAAAATTGCAGCTAACAAACAGATGAAAACGAAGATGCAGCCAGCCAGATATAGGAAAACTGAAGTCTATTACTCACATAAAAGATTTAGTGCTTTCGTCTGGTGTATAACAAATAGACCATCAGAATCTAAGCAACAGTAAATCACATTTGGTTAAGATAACCGTCACGAAAAAAAATCACGTTAGGAAAAAACAAAATCAAAAATTCTTTCCCCACCACTCTATATACATGCCTAAACTTAGTGCTAAAACCTTAAAGTGATGCGCACATAAGACATATGTGTTGGGACACTTTCATGGAATTATTACTGAAACATAATTAATTATTTGTATCTGGATGGGAAATACTTTGACTATGGGGGCATCTTGTGCCCCCATCTTTGCCAATATTATACTTCTACAATGGAAAGGAAATACTTATTAAACACATTTACTTCCCCTCCCTGGTCCTTTCACATCCGCTTTTTGGACGATGTTTTTTTGATTTGAAAAGGAACCGACAGGGAAATTGAGAAATTTGTATTTTATTTAAATAGGACTACATCTTTTTTACAGTTCACTTGTACGCATAATGCTAGATAGATCAGCTATTTGGACGTTTTGATTAGTAGAGGCATTACTCATGAAAGGTTTGTTAGTACCATCTACAGGAAGCCCACTTACTACGATTTGCTTCATTATTCCACTTGCTCTATCTCATGTAAAATGTTAACTGAACAACAGGTTTTATGTAAAAGCATTTTCTGTACAATAAGTATAGGACACTCCCATGGCAGGCATTACTGATTAACTGTAATCATCCATGATTTATAAGAGACAAATTATAAGAGACTCACATTAATGAAATTCTGTAAAATCAAGATCAAGAATTAAAATTTAAATAATGAACATTCTGCTGGGACATTTTTCGTACTGATCACCAAATGGAATTGAAGATATTTAATGTTGGAGCAAAAAATGTGTAACCCTCAAGTAGCTACATGAGAGTAAAAAATATGTAATACAAGAGTAGCTACCAAATATTTAGTGGAATTCTTGATCAGGGTTTCTAAAGTCCTTATGCACATTTGTGTTTTTGCATAGTTCAGTACTGGTTGGAAGGATTACGGTCAATGCTGTGGCTGACAACTAATGGTTAAGGTTTATTACATGCAGTTGCATGTATAATGTCATGAAATTCTTACATTTGTTTAAATTTATGGTGCAGAACTTTGATCAAGGTTTCAGATGTACATGCAAACATTTTGGTGGGAAATCCTTCCCGTGACAATCAAATAAAGCAGAAGAAAATGCTTAGAACTACACTGGAAAATATGCAGTATGTGACTGGCAAGTTTGTAGTGGAACTTATGACCATGATTTCTACAACTAACTGAACATCTGTGCAAGTATCCTCTGTTGAGGTATCCTTTGGAATGTGTATTTTGGACAAAGGTTTCCTCAAGTATTCATGAACACTGAGTGGAGTTTTACGAATATTAGTTTGTGTCATAGTTATGTTTTGAAGTGGATTCAGTTAGTTATATTTAAGTTTTGCGTTTGGACAGTATATTTTAGTTCTGTGGTAACCCCGCCCCCATTCTATTTTTTAATTATATGGTAACCCCATCCTCCATTCTTTGTTACTGAGGGAGTGCAGATAGTTACTCTGAATGTATTGCATGGATGAGGCTAGGGGGCATGCTGTAGTATCAGAGTTTTGAATGTTCTGCATACAAAAGGTCTTGATGTATTATAAATCAGTGTTTTGTGTTATCGGTACGTTTCCGTTATCGGGGCAACACTTGTAAAGCATGCTTACAATGTTAGCCAATGCTCGCACATTTAGGCATCCACAGCAAATAAGACTGAGATATACCTGATAAACTTTTAATATTTTTTTGTTATACTTTATGACCACTGAGTTCCATGTGCCTATCTGCCGGAATGTTGTTTTCTTTTCTTTCCTACTACAGTGTTGGTTTTGTGCTGTAAGGTTAATTTTGAGGCCTAAAACTGTCAATGGGAGGAAGGTAAGAGAATAGCTTGAAAGCAGTGTTGTATCAGGAGCTTTTCTTCTTTGAAACTATGACCTGTAATTGGTCCTGAAATTCTACTTTAATTCTGCACAGAAAGGTGAGGAGGACAATATACGTTTGACGTGCAAGTAGATTAAAAGTATGAACATGGTAGTTACTGTAGTAGTGTTTGACACTTATTTACATACGTAAGAGTAATGAGACATTCTGTGTCTTGTTTATAAATCTCCGTGCATTTAAAAACATTGTGACAAGCTTTTCTGAAAGACTGCTGTTTCCTGTTCTCTAGGAAAAAAATACGTTTTACTTTCCATGCTTACAATGCATGTGATATGCCACAGTGTTCTGCATTATGTTTTGTTTGTTTACAAATGTCTTAATACTTTTAAGCGACATTTCTTCATGTTTCATTTGCTTGCTTGGTACGCTGGAAGGAGAAATACTTTACACGCAATTGTTGAGCTGAACGCCAGTGCCTTCTCATGTCTTTTAACCAGGTGTGTGTAAAATGTAGAAATTACATCTCGTTTTTTTTTTTTAAATACTGTGCAGTAAAATACTTTTACATACATGTTGTTATATTAACCTTCAAAGTGACTGGATTCTGAGCTCAGCAACCATGTAAAAGGTGTTGCCCCGTTAACAGAAACGTACCATGTTATCTTGTTTACTGAGTGAAAGATTTGACTAAGTTACTGGAAAATATTGGGTAGTTTTTCTATAGATTGGTTTGTAGACTCCCTTTTCTGGATTTAAGTATTATGACTTAAGGGATGGCATGGTTGTTTGACTGTACTATGATCTACACACAACTGCTCTGATGCTCTACTGGGAATTTGCTTACTTTAAAGGTAAAGCTAGATGTTAAGCCTGAATGATCCAACTTCCTGTTGGAGTGACTCGGTAAATAGCATAAAAGAGGTACTGGAAAAATGCTTCACATTTATCAAATGATATATACAAAAAAATCAGTGTACACCAAGACTATATATATTACTCACTTTGAAGGAGGTGTGGGACTCCTGGAAATTGATTACATGTACAGATCTGCAATCACGGAACTGCATATATATCTACTGACCTCACCAGACCCATACATAGTGACCGTTTTAAAATATGAGAAGAAATCCAAGATGACTTCCCTACTTAGTTTAGCGGAAGCATATATTGTTGTCAAGCAGGAATGGAAATCAAACAGGAAGTAGATAAAAGTCAGCCATCAACTGAATGTGCAAAAAAAAGATAATATAAAGAAAAGGATTAGATGACAAAGGCACGAAATGTGGAAAAGGCATAAATATCGAGTCAAGTGCAAAAAACTCCTGGAACAACCTCATGTTGATCAGGATTTGAAACAGGAATGGTTACGTACAGGTGAATTTAAACCAGTAGATGATAGATCTATGTACATGTTGGTTTACAACATCCACTGAACATCTGGGAGAAACAACTAGAAAATATACAGTTGTACATCTTGTTGCTGGGTGTGATAAAGAGGGCCTGTATACTGAAAGGCAAAATAATGTGGCGAGACTGTTCAAGCATTACAAAATTGAAATAGTTGAGAAGGACTTGAAATGCGAGCCACAAAGCATTATAGAGAATGATGAAGTTTACCACATGGGATCACTCACATCACCAACAGTTCACATGCAGAAAAGCTGATGCTGTAGTCCATGAAAAGAAGACAAAAGTAGCACTGATCATTGAAATTGCTATACCCAGTGATTATAGGTGTCTTACAAAAAGACTTTAAGTCACAAAATACCAGGATTTGCAGGCAGAAACGACAGCAATGTGGAAGGAGAATACCCAGGCAGTTCTAATAGTAGTAAGAGCAATGGTTCTCATAAAAAAAAAAAAAAAAAAAAAAATTTACAGTCATATTTAGATTTGCTACTGATACATGTAACCCCATATGAATTACTAGAGGAGTCAATTCTGGGCACATGCAGGTGCTGAGAACACCACTTTTGGCCAAAATCAAAGACTGAAACAATACTAATTTCATGAACTTTAATTTTACCCTGATTTAGGAATGCGGTCCACTCCTGTCGTGGTAAGAGAAACCCAAAAGACTTAAATGGGATAGAATACATGCGTCAATAAATAATGTGGCTAAACTGTTGCACTGGAGATTTTGTAAACACTACAATATAGAAGCAGCCAAGAAGCACTGAAACATGAACCACAAAACTTTATAGAGAATAAAGAAGCTTTATTACATGGAATCACCCATTAAAAGTGATTAATAGATGGAAAAAAAAAACAGATATAGTAGTCCAAGAACAAAAAAAAGGCAAAGGTAGTGCAGATGATTAAAACTACTACAGCCAGTTAACGCAGTGTCTTATGTACAGAGTGACACAAAGTCATAGCATACCAGAATTTGCAGGCATAAATGACAGCAATGTGGAAAAAAGATACTCCATTTCAACTGCAGTAGGAGCAATAGGTCTAATAAAAAAAGTTTTCAGTCGTACTTAGATATGCTACCAATACATTTAACCCCATGTGAACTACTGAAGGAGACCATCCTAGGCACACTGCTGGTGCTGAGAAGAGCACTCCTAGCTAACATCAAAGACTGAAATAATACTGAAATAATACTAATTTCACAAACTCTGATCACAACCATGACTTAGGAATTGGGTCCATTCACATTATGGCATTAGAAACTCAAAATACCATTCACATTATGGCATTAGAAACTCAAAATACTTGAGAAATTAAACAGGGATGAGTTGCACCTTACACTGATGGCCGAAGTACAGTATGATGTCATACAAACTGTTACACTACTGGGCATGTGCAGGGGATACGAGTAAGGTTTGTATTACTGGTGTAGGAGACAACCAAGGTTTACACCACTACTGCAAAAATTGTTAGCAACTGTAAAGGTCATATTATTAAATAGCCTGCTATACAAGGGGAGTCCATTCTTTTTCATTGCGTTTCTTCTAACATCTTTGTGAAGAAGAATCGACTAGATGCTACCAAAATTATACCAAACTAAGGCTTTTTTTCTTTTTTTTTCCAATAAAGATGATTATAAATAAAATAAAGAAAGACATTGCCACAGTTATCCATCTGCAGTGTGGGACAGGTTGTTTACAAGACTTAATTACTCCTAGTTATGATGCACTGAAACAATTTTATCATACAAGTCAACAAATATGCCTTACTGACCCTCCCCCAATTTGTACAGCTTCACAAATGTTCACGCCAATACAATTTATTTGGTCTGTAGTCATCTGTATTTACACAACCTCACTAGGCACCAAATCATTGCTTCTACGGTGATGTCAGGAGTTCTGTCTAGTTAACAGACTTGCTCAAAGCCATAGAATTTGCAAGAGAAAACGAGAAGAATCAGAATTACTGGAGGAGGCTCATAATAAATTCATTGCCTTAAGCCTGTATCCTACATGCACACTGTCACAGGAATACCTGAAACTGTACAGCCATTTAGTTTAATCAAATTATAAATACAAACTTGACTTAATTTCCAATCTTTTAAACTGGCTACAGCTTATTCTGCAACAGAATTAACACGTGTGGGACAGGAGTCATCAAATAGCATTTCCAAAGCAGGTAAAATTACAGAGAAACGACATCGCCTCAGCATCTGGCTTCTGCTGAAAAAGTCTTTTGCTTCTTTACAGCAATGACATTTGTCCAACTGTGACTTATTTTACAGGCATCATGCCTTTATTGTACTTGTATGCTATACAAGATACTTTATAATATACCACAAAAATGAGAAAGCAATTTTATCGAGTAATCACACAAATGTTTTTTTTTTCTCCATTGTAAATGTCAAGTGCAACTGTGCAAGAAAAATGCAAAAAGTGTACAAGTGCTTATTTTTCTACAGTGCTATTTCTGTCTACACACTTCTCAAAATTGTCAGACTGTGGACGGTTACTGTCATAATTACATGGTGCTTTCTCCAGGTATTACTTTATTTCAGTTAAGCTATTTTTATCTGATATGTGGGCCAAGTAGCAGCAAGAGCAATGTTGACATGGACACACACAGACAGACACACACACACACAGACACACGTTTCCTTTTTTTCTCTATTAACTAGGCAAGCCTACAGTGCATAGATGCCTTTTTCAATGCAACCCACAAAAAATGCCTGTAGAGACCTACTCAAGCCATAGTGGGTACACAAGGAGATGAAGGGAATCAAACCAAAGTTTACGACATGAAGCTCCATTCTCAACTGCAGCCTGCACTAGGGGAAGGTTAAAGGCAGTGCAGCCTACAGACACAAGTAGCCTGTGTAGCTTATTCCAACAAATGAAACATTAAAAAAGCAGGAGATATGTATTTAGCTGAATGAAGACAAGGCACAGTCATATATGGAAACAACTTGCAAATTCTCACTCCATTTTTTTTTTAATTTGAAGGCTATCATCAATCCAAGTTATTGCAATATATTCTAAATGTGCTCAAGTTTTCATAACAGTCCACCAGAAGGGGACGGATCTATTTCTGTCTAAAACAGTATTCTAATGTATGTGGAACAGAGACCGCAGTGATGTCAAAGGCTCTAAATTCCACTCTCCCACTGGATTAGGATTCCTTGGTGACCTACGTTAAAGAAATGCGATAAGCACGTAGCCATTCCCAGTGTACAACACGTTAATGAATAAAATTAAAATGCTTTATACAGTCTTTTGTTCATGCTACAGATAAAAACAGTGCAGAAATTCTTGGTCTCATATTCTTTATAAAACACACACACACCTAAAAAAAAAAAAAAATGTGTGTGTGTATATATATATATATATATATATATATATATATATATATATATATATCTTGCAGTCTACCCTACTCATAAATGATACCTCAGGCAACAAAAAGGGAAGGCACTAATACTTATGCACATACATTTAAATGCCATAAACTAATGCATTAGTCATTAATAAGATAAACTATTACAAGGTTGCTCTGGGATTTCTCATCTGTATTTTCATTTTAAACATTGGGAAGTTAGACAGAAGCAACAGAGACATGTAAAGTGCATCTGTGAGGAGGCATAATTTAATTTAAAGAAACACTAGATCAAGACTTCATTATAATGGATAAAGGACTCAGTTTTAGTTAGAGCAAGCACGGGGTTGTGCATTGCTTATAGCTGTCAATGGCCTGATTTTGTTACAGCCAAGTTGAAATGCACAGCAGACGTCTGTCAGAGTGAGAGACAGAGAAAGCACGGACAGCATTTCTACATTTTAATTCACATTCAACCTTTTTACTAGTGCACTTTCAGGGCTGTAATTTGAAAATGTAGTAGTTTATCAAAATAGGAAGTATAACAAATAATCCATACATATCAATACATAAATCTGCACCACTTCGGAAGGTTCCAAATGATTAGTTTAAAACATCATCAAACTGCTCATGTTTTTTTAAAGATCCGATTTGATGTCATCTTGATTTTTTCTGCTGGTTCACCACTCCCTGCTAGAGCATAAATGTGTGTCACCGCTAAATGACAACAAAACACAGCCAAGATGGCTAACTAGTAAGGCTAGTTCTTTTTTTTTTTTAGTACAGTGGTCTCAGATTCACGATGATCATCAAAGATAGATCACACGGAGGAAACGCTTGCATGCAATATAGTAATTTGCTGTTCGGTATATTTCCATCCATTTACACTACAGTAGAGCTCTTTTGGGGGCATTTAACTTATGGCCACTGTTCAACTATTTCATTTAGCCAAGAAAAAAGTAATTGTACTTGAAACACAGGACTGAGACATGGGGACAAAAGTTAAAGCATTTGAAATGTGCAGTATCAACTCTCTGTAGGTCACTTTCAACTCATGTGCCCCAAGGCAAATGTACCTGAACAGCCGATGCGCTGTGTGACATCTTCCACCAGCACCACCACCATATACTTCACAGTTTGAGTAACAGCAAAATAAAAAATTCAAACGTCAATGGTACAGTGAATATGTTAATCAACATCGACAGGAAAGCATCACAAGTGTCAGCAAGCCACTTTTAGGAGTCCAGCACAAGTGCTGGGCCAATCTTGTTCATTTTATTTTATGGTATCCTTAAAAGTTACCAAGCCTCCATGTTAAACATCCCATTGTGAGTTTGTGTATTGCCACATTTTAGAGGCTGTTCTCTTCAGGACCAATGTGTGAAGTATAGTGAACCATAAATACAACATGAAACTGAAAGAAGGGAAAATATAAACCCCAATGAACAGGTGATACATTCCCATGATCTCCCACATAATACATCCAACAACAAAACAGTATATGGCACAAAGTCAGGCAACAAAGTAAATGACTAGATAAAAAAATCCTCCACAAACTGTCATGACAATCAATATAACCAGAACTCAAGCCTCTCCAGATACATTCATTCCAGTTTAGTCATCAGCAAATGGAAAAATGATATACGCACAGCTTTCTTGTATTTAAAAATCCCATTTCCATTAGTGTTAAAAGTAACAGTCACAACAGTAAACATATTTCTTAAACTTCCTTTTATATGAATTCAATACTACATAAAATTCTGCAGGAACTTTTTAGGAATATCACTTTGACATTAAGTAAATTCATGTGGGCCTCTACATTTGTTAGGCTCAGCTATAATAAAGTGATTTCTCCACAAAATTTTGGTGGTCTACCTCTTCCAAACTTTCTAATCTATTACATTCTTGTCAACCATGCAGACTATTAAAACTTATAAACTCTAATGCCGCAAATAATCCATGGAATCTGATGTGGGTAGAAATGTGGTTTAAGTATTTTATCAGTACTAGCAATGTAATGTTTGTAAAATTAAATTTGGGCACTTTTAAGCAAACAATAGCTTAACACTTTCAACACAAAACTATGATACATGACTGCAAGAAGTGAAGAAATTTTTGGAGCCTGAAGGTAACTCCAACCCTGAAATGACAAAACTTCAAGCTCAACGATAAAACTTAACTTTTCACTTTATAAAAATAAAATTATTTGGGATTTCATCTCAACAAAAAAAAAAAAAAAAATCATAGCTAAGACAAACGCTGGCTATATCCAAAGGATACTACTTTACATCGTTTTTTTTAAATATAGTCATAAATGACTCTATTGAAGATATCACTTTCATTAAAAAGTTACAAGCCTTATATAAACAGATAATTTTATTTCAAAAAAGTGTCCAATTCTGTATAAAAGTTAGATTTAAAGACAAATACCAATTTTCAAAAGTTAGGTCAGAATATAACCAAACTTTAGTACAAAATGAGTATAGAAAACTGAAAACTGAGCATTAAATTTATACCCCTTAAGAAATATTTATCATCATGAAATGTGTAAAACTAATACATATTTCACTCCTGTTAAACTACAGCCACAAAGCTATATCTCCTCACAACACATGTAACTTTGGCAATGTTGACATTGTATACACAGTTTGCAATTGTAGATATATGAAGAAATTATGGAAGCTGCTGCTCAATAAAATTTCATTACATAGGATACTAATCAAAATAACCTGACTTGGGAATTTGTAATTTGCATATCCAATTAACAATATGACCAAAGTTGATTTAAGATTACTAACCACTCTATTTGCTCTTGTTAAGTTTTAAATTTCCAAAAACTGACGTGAAATTAAGTGGACTTCATTTAAAGATACAGCCACATTTACAACAAATAAAAAAGTCCCTTCTGGTTAATACCCAAAATAAAATACTAAAGCTTTTACCTTCAAATGTATTGTAAGGCTTTTCTCAAAATTATTCAATTACAGTAATATAACCTTTGTGTCTGAAGTTTTCTTCAGATTGCGCTTTCAGTTTTCACTGTTTTAGTCTCATTACATACTGTCAAGATATTACTGTATAAAACTTTGCTCATATATGATTGACAGAGGTAGCTGTAGTTCTGGTTACAGTTGTTTATATCAATTATACAGTTTAAATACATGCTTATTCATCTAAGTCACACAAGAGTTTGGTTTATAATTTGATAGTGTGTTTGCTTTTCTTACCATGTTTCATGTCTGTTATGTTATTGTTGGCAAAATTAATAAAAATGTTTTTGGGACAAAAAAAAAAAAAAAAAAGACTCAAACTGAGGCTTACGATTTTTGCCTTGAACAAGAATACCTATTGTACACTCTTATTCCTTTTTGTTCCTTAGTCCTCACTCTCAAAAAAGGGGACCAATTAATAGTAAAGCGAGCTGCTACATTTAGGTAGATTTAGTGCTGTGCCAGACTAAAACATTTCAAACTATAACCTTCATGAAATTTCTCTATGGTCTACAGTATTATAGACATAGAACTTAAGTACAAGAGTTCAGTGTAGCAAAGCAAAAAAAAAAAAAAAAGTCAACAAGTGTCAATTTTTTTATTTATTACAGTCTTTCAAATTACATATCGTTTAACATCTCCTCCTTTTCTGGATGCCCTATATGTGGCAAACTGCTACTTCCTCAATACTGTTTCCCTGAAGTTATCTTTCCCAAACACATTTACTGTCACTTGACATAACTGAGGCTGCAGTTTGTGCAGGTGCTATTTTCTCCCTTGCATGGGCATTTCTCTTTTCCTCTCAATAATGCAAACAAATATATATATATATATATATACATATATATATATATATATATATATATATATATATATATATATATATATATATATATATATACACACACACACACACACACACACACACACATACATATATACACACACACACACATACATATACACACACACACACACACACACACACACACACACACACACACACACACACACACACACACACACACACACACATACATATACACACACACACATACATATACACACACACACACACACACACACACACACTTGTTCTGCACTCATTTGATTCAGGGAGTCTGGTCTCTGATCCTACTGGGTCAAGGATTGCACATTCAGTAGGTCTACGGTTGTCTTCTCACAACAGACCTGTCCCTTCCCTATTTTCCATTTATTTTAAGCTCTGCAAAAAGGCAAGGTAGAAACAATATCAACCATCCAATCTTGAAACACATTTCAAGAGTTAACCCTCTAATTAAAGAAAGACTTCTTTGTACCCCATGAAAATTTTGACCCAAACAAAAATGATGTCCCCTTTTTCAACCTCTGCATTCCCTATTAAATGAAACTCTCACATTTCCCGCACAATATTTTGTGCCACATCTCTTCTCTGCCTTCATCAAGAACACACCCAGATCTCGTAACCTTAGCTAAACTCTATCCTCACCACACCTTTCCCATAATCCCTTATCCCAAGGAACATTTTCAAAATATCACTTCTAGCTTAAGTAAGCTTTTATTTGAAACATTTCCATAATTGTACACACTATTTTAAAATATGGTTTTATCAATGCTTAATATATGACTCTTTAATACTTCTTTACTCATGAATCAAAGAATAAAACATAGCATCTTATTTGCTGCTCATAAAACTCCATTTTAGATATAACCTCTATATGTAATAAAATCAAACTTCCAGTGCAATTATGTAACTACTCCATAGTGTAAGGCTTTTCATTTGTCATTTCTGAAATTCAAACACCAATATTCTATCAACTTATAAATATCATCCCAAGTCAATGTCATTTCCAATTTTGATGCCACAATTTTAAGAACTTCAAGGAGTTGAGAGCACCTCTCAAGTACATGCAATATCATACCATACCATTTTGGATGCAGGAAGAGTGCTATTTTGTATTTTATTTTGTTACCAAGGATAACCTCCCATTTTTTTCCTGGAGATATAACATTGTAGTTTGAAACTGTGATGGAATGAATCCATAATGGTTAACTACCTAAACTGGTATACAGACTACGCCAGCTCTGTCACATAGAAGGATAAAGTCCTTTCTATGACCTAGATGACTTTAGTTTAATTAGCAGCTTGTAGGATGGAGGCACGGTCTAGGGAGAGAGAGATAGAGCTTGCTCCCTTCTGTCTGGGTGAGGACTTGGGCACGTGTCTGGACTGTGACTCTTATTTCAAATCTCCAGTGAAGACCAAAGACCAATTGAGAAAAAATGAAAGGAAAGAGGAAAGACAACAGACAACCCGCTCATTTCTCTTTGCGGATAGGGCTGAGACACATGTCTCCACTGCAATTCTGTTTCAGTTCTCTGGTGGAGATCATAGATCAACAAAAAGGCCTGCTTTTAAATAGGGCAGTCTGACTGAGACAGTGTTATTTGCAGAAACAGAAGACCCACTCTCATAGATGCACATTGTACGCTAACCCCTTTTGATACAAGTGGGCATGTGCACATGGGAACAGTTGAGCTAAAGTAAGAAACCCACTGATCCTCAGCAGATGATGGAAACCCACTTGCCTCTGGGGCAAAAAACAGGTCAAATGGGTGCACAGGGCAAGAAACAGGTGAAACGGGTGCATAGGAAGGAGAGAGGCTTAATGGTTACAGTTAATCTGTACAAAATAAATAAAAAAGTGTATATGCTACTGTAGTTCCAAGACACCTGTATCAACCAAAAATGTATTTACTGGAACAGCATGATGTCAACTACATGTTGCAGGTGGAAGTGTTTTGAGAGGTAATGTATTATGAAATATATGGAGTACTGGTACATGCATTACAACTCCACTGAATAACGAACTTGCTTCTGATAACTCAGAATGTTTTGCTGCTGCACTTAAAATATTACCTGAAGCCTTAATCACATCATTTTATCTGTGTGCATTTATGAGAAGGCAGATCACACAAGTAAACATAAAATCTGAAAAAGAACACTATAATCTTTAGTTTTATAACACAAATTGCAGCTTCAACATCCAAAGCTTAAATAGAAAAAAACTGCAGTATATAATACACATGCACAGACAAGTGATAACATTTCTTTCTCCGTCTTTTTCAGTTGCACCTAACTTTCTCAACAATCTCCGGAGTAATACTGTTTGCAGTTCTTCTGAATAAGTCAAACACATATTAATTAAAAAGAAATTGAACCCAAAACTGAACCCCAAGGTACACCATTACTTACAATACTCACTTCTGACATACCCCAGTCAGCTCTGTGATAGAGAGATAAAACTGTTTGACCCAGACCAAGACATCTTGGGCTCGAATGGATCAGGGCCTGGAGGGAAGTGATGGGGGGGGAGCAATGACACAATGTTTGCTCATCTCTTTTAAGGGGAGAGTCGAGATCACATGCCCTAGGTACAATCTCCAACTCTTAATAACTTCATTGGAAGGGGGGGGGCATTCTAACAGCTTACACCACTGTGAAAGCTAGTGGCTTCCCCTCGCTAAGGCCCTCAAGACTCCATACACTGGAGCATCAATAAGTATGTGCACAAGAAAAGCATTAGAGTAAAACAGAAAACCCCAATTCCAGCAGAACAGCATCTGCACTGCACACTTCACCCTCACCTGTAAATAACGAATGGGCCTTCGGACTCCTACTCCAGAGGAAACAATGGACCAAACCAAGCATCTAGGGGATGCTTAATGAAAAAAAAAAAAAAGATTATTTTTGCAATGCCCCTCTCACTAGAGTAACATGTATTCTATCTTTCAGTAGTGACATATTCTGTATCCTTAAATTTTAACCTGCTCCATAATGGCTGTATAATTTCTATTTTATGTTTGCAAGATGCACCCTTCTAGGTTATGCTTGTTGTGTTCTACTTCTTACACAGGTGACATACAATAAGGCTGATGAACTGGCACACAAGGAGGTACAAATGGCAATCTCTAGAGAAAGCTGCTATACATGAATGTGAAAAAGGCAGAGCAAGATGGACAACATCATAGCACAAACTTGTGTCTAGGCAGCTATCAACAACACAGGTGTACTGCACAACAGAAGTGGTCTTTGTGTATCACAATACATGTGGTATGCATGCGTTACCATGTATTGCATACAATGCGAGCAGTAATTACACCAAACATATATTTGAATCATGTCAGCCCAATACTGAGCACATGCATGTACAGTACACCAACAAGACACAAACACCAATAAACAGTCCCCCAGCAAACATCCATGTGAACCAGCTGAGCAAGAAACACAGCCTTGTTGCTCAATAAGCCAACGTCAGATAGGTGTGTCAGTTGCGGGTAATTCTACAGGAGATATCCCATGGATTCTCTTTGTATTACTGTATAGTTGGTGGAAAGTGTCCAAGACTTTTCTTCCACATGGTGGGCAATATACAACCCCAATGTGATGGGGCAGTGACCATGAAAGCATAACAGAAAGCCATACTGGATCAAGACAGTCACAGCAGGCACATTACAAGAAGCACTGAGTAGCTGTACAGCATATGCACCAGCAATGGAACACCTTATCCTCCTGTCAGCGTACACAGACAGACAGTGCCAGTATCTCCAATGCATATGCCATTCTATTTGGAACAAATACACACACTGTCAGATGTCTGACCATGTGGTTCACTGTGCTTTGTACCACACATTCTCCAAATGTCAAGTTACACAGAGCTTGTAGAAATCAGGCTGTCTGGTCAAGCTTGACAAACTGCTGTCAACGTGTGCTATTTATGCAGTCAAATCTTCATAAACTACACCGACATATAGTGCCATGTATTAGCTCACAACAAGGGACAAAGAGGTTAAATTCTGCCTAAGCATTATGTCAGAGTATAAGTGCATGTGACAACACTACTTCATGGATGTCATGCCATGCACTGCATGTACACATGTAACCCACATTACTGGGCACAGCTGAGTGAGGAACTATGGTTGCACAGGTTTCAATACCATGGCTGCATTCAAAGCAATATACTATAATGCATATTTTATTTCTATGACTGCCATGTCGATATACAAGGAAATATTTATTATTTATTTATTTTATTTTACATTTGTTGACCAGGCTAGTCTAACTGGATACATGTCCATTTTCAGTAGAGGCCCGGGAAGAAAAGCTCCACTACAAGTTATATACTTTAGCAAGTACAAAAAGCTTATACAGTAAAACCAGTTTGAGCCATTGCATAAATGTGGAGGGTACCAGTTCGAACCATTGCATAAATGTGGAGGGCACCATTACAAAAGTAATTGCTACACTGTGAAAGATTAACACACAAAGATGAAATAACAAAAAGGCAGACTATTTTAACTCATTTGTACCAGGTATACATTGAAGTAAAAAGGAGTAAAAGGATAAATCACAGATCACAAAAATAACTTTTTTTTTTTACAAAACTATCTATACAAGAAGAATGTTTAGCTAGAGGAGAAGAAAGGTATAGGAGTAATAGTAGTACTTTTGTATAATATAATGATGTCTGATGAGGAAAAAAAAAATATGACCATCCACCAGCAGAATCACCTCAATGAAAGCACTCGAGTGTTTGTGCATGACTCCTGCATCTACATCTCCCTGGTCAGATGTCCATATCTGGGCAAACTTCTGTACTGCATCACCTGCACTACTAATACCTGCATGTTCAATAGCTATCATCACTGTTATCAGTTCTTAAGCACCCAAAGACCACAAACAGGTCACGTGTGCATGCATAAGGCTGAATACTGTTAACGGACAGGGTAAGAGGCAATAACTCATCATTTCATGTGGCAGGATGGACTACAAGTTGGAGAATTTCTACATGGAAATGTACTATATATACTAGCTTAGCCGTGTCCCATAGTGTCAGGAGATGGAGGTTCACATACATTTTTATTTTATTTAAGTTTGATGACCGGGGAAGTCCACTGGGCCAAGAAGAGCCCGTTTTCAGTGGAGGCCCAGGGAGAAATGCTCCACAATAATTGCAAGTTACATTTCATATGTTACAAAACGACATTGTTCACACAGCTAATTAAACCTCCATGATATTTGCAATTGGCTTGTCACAATGTTACAAAAATGAAAAGAAAACTCAATACAGAAATTTCAACATTTACATAAAGTGAATATTTTTGTTATAAACTCAATTGTAGGTTTAACATTTCAAAATATATAGCTACTAGCCATTAGTAGGTTAGGAAAATATTATGCATGGAGAGGGTAATAGTATATCTGAGATTGGAAAGTCTAGTACGATAGATATTAGAGAGAAAATTAGTTTCTAGTAGGAGGGATTGTTTTTGGGTAGGATGAAGTAATAGAAGAGGTAGTTGGATGAGTCAGTGCAAGGTGGAATGAGGGGTGGAGGGGTTGAAGTTGGAGCACGGCAAGGGCATTCCCATTTGGAAGAAAGATGAGAGAGTAGCTGAGATTTGAAATTTATATGGTTAGGTAGGTTGCGTAGGGGTGTGGGGAGAGAGAGTTCCACTGTTTAGCTAAGGAGTGGGACAGCAGTAGATGGCCAGGAGGTCGTTCAGGTTTGTGGACCTGAAGGAGATTTTGGTTTTAGGATCTGAGCAAGTGGTTGGGAATGTAAGGTTTTAAGGAAGTAGCGAGAACTGGGCAGTTGGCAGGTTTAAAGTTGAGCTTGTGGGCAATGGTGAGTTGTAGGTAACTGAGGCAGTTGGGTAGTTCAAGCCAGTTGAGGGTGAGGAGGGAGTGGTGGGATGAGTTTTTTGAATTGGTTGCACATTTGGAGATCTTGTGGTAGCAGGATTCAAGTTTGGACCAAAGGCCAAGATGGAGATTGGTGAAAAGGGGGCCACCATACATAAGGGGAGGGAAGTAGGAAGGTGGATGCAAGAGTTTGACAGGTATAGGGGCTTAGGAAGCAGTTGTGCCTGTAGAGGAGACATAACTTTTGGTGGATTTTCTTGATTGTGGAGTGGATGTGGGTGTCAAATTTTAGTTCTTCATCAATAATGATGCCAAGAAGCTTGGTGTTGGGAACAATTTCAAGGACGGTGTTGTTTTGGCTCTCTATGGTGAATGTGGATTTGTCACTGGAGCGTTTTTTGGTTGGGGAAAAAAACATTAGTTTGGTTTCATTTGCATTTAGTGCCAGATGTTTAGACTGCATCCAGATTTCTGATGTGGAGAAGGCTAGTTGGGTTTTTCTAGGATTTCAGAGGGGGAGAAGGCTGAGCAGATAATTGTTGAGTCATCTGCATATTGGATGACAGATGAGTCTGGGACGGATTGCTGAAAGTTGTTAATGAATAGGTTGAAGAGAAGAGGGCAAAAAACAGAACCTTGTGGGACACCTGTGGGTGTGGGAAGGAAGGGGGAGGTTGAAGTTTTCCATTGGACAGCTTGCTGGCGACTGGACAAGTAGCTGGAAAAAGAGTTGCATATCACACACAACCTCCGTTTCATGAGCAACCTGGATGACAGAGAAGCCAAGGAAGAGTAAGGAATTAGTTTCTTTTTCAAGGTGACCAAAAAGCAATGCATGGCTAACCGATTTGTTCAGTCATGCATCAGGAAAACAGACCCTGAAGTAATCAATCTCAGGACTACAGGATGAAACTTATTAGCAGCTTACAGCCTTAATTTTCTGCTCTGGAGTACTACTGTCAAACACCTACAACGACACAGCCAGATGACACTGAAAATAATGCATAGTGCAGGACTGGTGTGTTGTTCACACATTAACTAGCAGGACTAAGGCCATTTGTCATGTAGCTACAGCACTGCAATGCAATAACCAGACAAAATGCCTACAAGACTGTCTAGTGGCAAGTGAGAATGTCTAAAGATGTTAGCCATGGACATCCACCACATTAAGAAGAAAATTTACCATGACAAAACTACACGCTATCCAAACAAGATTCTAAAGGAATGCTTTACAAATCACTTCTGAACTTCTTAATGGTCAGTGCAGTCTATGTTTTATACAGTGTGTGTGAAAATGGCACTGCATTTTATACAGCGGCTGGAAGACAATATACAGAGCTTGGTACAGCGGTGACATGCTAAATAGTTAAAATATGCAGTGCATAAAAAAGGGCTATGGCAGGAAAAAGTCTGTCAACTAAACTTGGCATAACTTCATATTCTTTAAAGTATAGTACATGGTAAGTGGGCATCCATGCATATATACTGGACAATGCATACACAGTACACAGAAGAAAAAGGCTATTGCTGCCCATTAATAGGTTTCAATATGAGTGCTAAATGTTTTCAAGATTCTGAGGACTTTTCAATGTAGTACAAATGTCTGTCATGTTCACAGACAATTATCACATCTCCAGAAAGACATGATAATGATACTGGTCACGGCGTGCCAATATGACGGGCACTTCATTGTACCATGTCTGACAAATAATGGTACACCATGACTAACACCTGCACATCATATCCTTAACTGTCCAACACTGCCACAGTTGCACCAACAAGCCAATGCAGCACAAGCATATAGGATTACTATAACCACAAACAATGGACCACCAGTCTCACCTTATGACCACATAATGCATCTATAACTGGGTTGTAACACAAATGGCAAACACCTATGCACCATGTCTAATGTCTGCATCAAATCAATATCGGTGCACCATTGTGCAGCAGAATCAATGGCACTGACTACTGCTACGACTGTACCAACAGATATTTACTGCACACCAGCCTGTCATATTCATAACCAATAGACAAATCAGTGCTGCACTATGGACACACATACCAGAATGAGTGGTATTTGGCCATTTCTTTATAAACTTGTTTTCTACTCTAGTAGCCAGATATGAGCAGCACCTTGTGTCAGAAAATCAAATGTGAATTGATCAATCACTACAACAGCTGCGCTGACATCTATGCAATGATCTACATGCCCTCTTGTAATAAATGACAAGCCAGATGCATGCTGGTATATGGGTGGTAATACATTCTGTCCTGCACCAGAACAGTAATTTTGCTAGTTGCATGTGTGAGCAGCAGTGAGATTTTTATACTTCATTAAACTAAACTAAAGCAAGATTCAGTAAAGCTTATTTTTGTAAAAATTACATAACCAAAAGTAGCATTCGTGCAACAAGGTGACTTTAAACATCTTGTGTACAGCACTGCATCTCAGGGATAATGACCCAGGTCAGCAATATCAGATTAGCTGAACATACACACAGACAGACATGTAGACACACACACACAGGAAAAACATAACTTTGCATCAGTGTACAACATAGAAAAACAGTTCCCACTCCTTATTGCAATTACCGCCTCAGCACTTGGTCTGCTGATTCTTTTTTTTGGTCGAGATGACTACCTACTTATGCTTTCAGTGATATCACTGGTATAACAGGAGACTGGCATACGCACCAGCAATGGAACAGCATAAGACATGGATGTCTGGCAACCCTTTGCAGCAGCAAGAAAGGCAGCACATTACAAGTATACACAGACAATACAAGGAAAGGAATTAATTATAGTATCGGAGAAAAATGGATATCCATAGTGAAGAAATGCATTGTCATAGTTGGAATGACTTTAGCTCGAAGGATCAACTGAGGATAGCAAGGCTGCAGGGTTGCTACAGTGGTACCTGCAGCAGCCACATAATAAACGTGCACAACCACACATCCTATGTACCATATTGTATATTATGACAGGCACCGTTTACCGCTTGGCAATTACGTCTTATCTTCAGCAATGCAGCTTAGACTAAGCAAAGAAATATATATACTAGTACCAGCAACTGCAGCAGTTCACTGGAAGTCAGTATCAGTGAAAAACACACACGTTGGGCATTACTGTTTGCAGAACACCACTAATTTTGCACTGTAACATCATCAGTGTGGGGTGCGAAGATTACACTGCTTTGCACACCACGTTTCTTGTCCATTTTCATGCATCATGCTATGCTGTGCTGTTCCTTCACAAAATATGGACACCTGTTAGTACTTTCTTAGTGTGTGTGGGTCTGTTAATATACACAGTGTGCTTCCATGGAATAATGAAACTCCTGCACGATGTGACTGTCGTATGATGACTATGTTCCCAGCAAGCTCTGCTTTGGTGTTTCATCCTAATACTACTGTATGAACTGCATCACCATCTTTACAGCAGTAGCTTCAGGTTTCTGCAGTCACCTGCTTCACTACTGCTTCTACAAGATGCCTTTCCCAAATGCTGCTATCATCTGTAAAAACAAACATTCTTATCAGCTGTGATACACTTTCTCATAACATGCTGCAAATCCTAATATGTGACTCATCCTTTTGGTAGTACAGGATACATACAGTTTTGGCTTCGTACACAGTACAGCCATTTGAATGTTTTGAATGTCTGTTCTTGTTAACTATTATGGTTCTTGTTTTATCTCATGCTCGTTGTACTTCCTTATACTTCAATTGCGGTTTTGTTTTGTTAGTAAAGATGGTTTAGTCCACATTATAGTTAAGCCCAGGTACACGTGTGGCCTTATGTTGTGATGTCAAACACTTGTACACAACAGTGGATAATCTACAGAAACCTATGTTGTGTACACTGCACAAAAAGGATGAATTGTTTATACATCTGTACAACTAATGTGATCCTGGAAAAAACACTGTGGCACAATGCAACATTTGTGTACTTAATACTACATCATTATCAGAAGTGCAAGGACCACAACTGTGATTCCAAAAAAAGTGAAAATGTAATAACTATTTTAAAGTATTAAACAACAAATTCTGAAGTTCACTGCAACAGGATTAAAATCTTTTAGTAGGAAAGGCAAAAGCCTCGCTCTCCCACATCTGACCCCAGCCAACTATATGTACTAATATGGACGTCACTGTACCTTGGAATAAGGAAAAATAAATATGTCAGGACTTCAAACTCACTATATACTCCCCACAATTTTTAATACATGTTACAGTGACAAGGATTGCAAAATACAGTCCTTGTACATACCAGTATCCATGGGTTCCTATACTGCATTGTGTAATGGTCATTTACATCACCACCCACGGCTGCACATCTTATCTAATACTGTTCAGATGGTTGTACTGTTACTGTATGCATCACTGACCATGCATTCTTCCTTGGTGGGGACACTACACAATTCTATGAGAAATGTATTTATTTATTTTATTTTACATTTGTTAACCGGGCTAGTCTAGCTGGATACATGGCCATTTTCAGTAGAGGCCCAGGGAGAAAAGCTCCAAGATAGACATAAAAAGTCATAATAGATCCAATTAAAAAAATACAAAAAGTCATAACAGGTCAAATTAGAAGATACAATTGTAAAAAAGCATAATTTTTTTTTTTTTTTTTTTTATTCAAATGCAATAGTCAGTGAGGATAACATTAGCAGTAAACATCAATGAGTGATGTACAAGAGATGGTCAATATGCAGTATATACATACATTTTATTAGCAATATTATGGTATTTTGTTGCTCTAGGGTAGTATTATGAGTTTCAAAGTAATTATTAGTTTAAAAGGAAGGAAGTTAGTCAGGGTTAGTACAGGTGCATAGCCAGTGTGTCTTAAGAAATAGCTTTAGTTTCGTCTTGAAGAGTGAAAGATAAATTTGAGTTGTAAGTTCAGTAGGTAGTAAATTCCATAGTTTTCCTACAGAGTTAGAGTACAGGGAGTCACCTGATGCGTTATTGGATCTAGAAGTGTTGATCAGCAGTTTGTTTGAGGAGCGTAAGTTCTTGAGGTTTTTGTAAGGTGTAATGATGGTAGAGAGTATTGGAGTGTTGTTGGGTTGATGCAGGGTCTTATAGACAATGGCAAGCTGGAGAAATTGAATATGGTTAAGAAATTCTAGCCAGTCTAGTTGTTTTAGGTTTAGACAGTGATGAGTTCTGAAGGGAGAGCTTGTTGCAAATCTAGCAATATTATTATAGGATGTTGCCAGTTTGTTGAGGTTATTTTTTGAAAGGTTAGTATATATAGAGTATAGTTGAGATTAAGTGGGTTCTGGCTATAGTGGTCTAGCCACTGGTGTAAGAAAGGGCTTGATTCTATAAAGGGATCCCAGTTTTTTGTTCACTGATTTTATTGTGCTGTTTATATGACTATCAAAGTTGAGGTTGTTGTCTATTGTTATTCCTGTGTGCTATACCAACGGGCCACCCATGGTACTCTGGGCACATGACTACTCATCACTGCACTTCAGAGTGTTTTGTCTACAGTATTTCCAAGTTTCCATTATTACTTGTATACATCACACTCACACTCACTTCCTTCAACAACAGCCCCTAACATGCTTATGGTGTACTTAGCATATACATCCTGTCAGCAACATCTCTACGCAGTAGTTAGTGCCTATGTTATTGGTCACATGGTCTTGCAATACAATATCTGTGCACCATGGTGTCTAACTCTGTGACTGCCAATTGTATCCCTCTCAAACACATACACTGTATGCCCATGCATACGTTTATGGATCTTTTACTGACCAATAAGAATACATTTTAACTGTATCACAACTACAACTGTCCATATGTTTATACACATCAACTATTTAAACTACATCAGCACAGTTCCTCTTACTGCTATCACATTATCACACTACACAAACCATTCTATGTTGCGTCTTTCTTTTGTCACATGAAGGGCTTGCAAGGCCTAATGACATGGTGTGTACAGTAATGCTTACCCCACACCATCTATGTACTCTTCTTCAGGAAAGAGCACAGATGCAGTTATGCAGGGCCACATAGTCCTCTTTTCATATCTGTTGACATCTGGGTCCCGCAAAGCACTCTAATGGCACTGCAATGTACCAAGGGCCATCAGTGTGAGACCATCAGTCTATCATAGATAGCATAGATGCTCACAAGTGATGTAATTTCATATTCTGCATGCCATGTATACTATGCTATACCTTCTGATATTTTATTTACTGATTGATTTTTAATAAACTACCACCATAAGTGGTTCCAGATGCCAGCAATATCCAATAGCCACACATAGCATGCATGCACTGCACCTCATATGGTGCAGCTGTGCCGATATCCTGTGTCTGGGATTCTGCTATATTTAAAGAATGGAGGTTTTGTACTGTGATCTATCCAAAGTACTGCTGCCCCGCTGTGTTGCTGTTGTATCTTTCAGCTTTTCCTGGTTAGGGGTTGCGACAGCAGAACTCCGGTCTGCTAATGATTGGCAGTAGATTTTTACATACCGAGTTGTCAGCCCTGACGCACAACCTTCAACGAAGGTACGCCCATTCATGCATGTCTCCACACAGAAGATGCTTTAGCGGAGAATCGAACAGGACGTCTTACTGTGAGGCTACAACGCTACCACAGCATCACTGTCCCTCTGTGTAATGATACATAAAACATCCCACAGATGATGCAGGACATTACTGTAGTACAGCCCATTGCTTTACTGTGCATGCAGGTTGCCAGTTTGTGTTATGCAATACCAAGATGTAGTGAAACCGACAGGAAGAATTTGTGTCAGTATGGTATCATAGGTGCTCACATATACACACACAGTGCACATATGCTGCAAGCTGTCTCATGACTTCATATTCTTTGGATGCTGTCTAGCACAGTAAGCATGCCACAACATAGGGTGCAGGAGCAACACAAATTAAAATTTCCTAGTATAAGAACAAGCTTATTATACCACATGTTGATAATCCAAGGACAGACTGACTTTGCAGTAATGTTCTTCACTTGACAAGACTAATGCCACTGGCAATGTGTGAACTTGCCGCTACCTTTGGCAAATATATACTGCAGCCTGTGCTCTACACTTTTTTGCAGCCAACTTCACTGCTACTGTCTCCCAGAGTTATGCATGTGTTACACTGGGCCAGGAGAGAATAGTTACCATTCGCTGCCAGGAAGTATATTGTGCCTTCCATGGCTTTTCTTAATTTCTTTCAAGTTATTCTATCCATAGCATTTGTATAGACACATTAGTTCATCACTCTCATCAAGCTTTTGTTTTCAGAGGTTCTTGTATCACCTTTTCATTGTTTACTGGGAAAAGGGCTTTGATTGTTGATGAGATCATAGCCCCAGAAAACCACACAACCACTCGTGAAAAACTAGAAATCATAAAACTAATTCAAATTTTAATGTTCAGGGCATGCTGGCAAATGTTTATTTATTTATTTACTTTTGGCACTATGCTCCTCTTGACTAATCAACTCATCCCAGCTGCATAACTGCGCAATTCATTATCCCTGGGAAGAGGTCTGTTACTCACTTGTTCCCAAGGATAGAAGGATCAGCACTTAGAGATGCAGGAATCCATAAGGCGATTAGGTTTTTCAATTTAATGCCCATCACCCCAGATGCACTGACTCCATCCACCACATCTATTTTATATGCTAGCAAGCACTACGGTACTGCAAGGGGATGTGCTTATCTCATTGGTAACATAACCCCCACACGGAGTCTCACTCACAAGTTCAGCATTACATCACTGCTGGCAACTTGCCAATGGCCTTGCCTCCAGCATATCCCCACAACCTCCCAACCTGAAAAGGAGACTAAAAGCCTCATCACTCCTCTTTTCCTTTCCTCTATGCCAACTCTTAAAGGGCCCCAGAGCCATTAATTAAATCTGGCCACCTGGGTTGTACTCAGAGTTTTAACCCTTTTATCCAGTGGATTTGGCACCCAATAGAACCATTTATGGTGGCAGTTTAACAAGCAATAAATACAATAAAAGCATGGTAACTGTGACTTTAAAGAACACATATCAGCAAGCATAAGTAACTGACCTGTTTCTCTATGGCATTTAGCTAAATTACTATGTTACCCAAATATGGCGACAAAAAAAAGTACGGTTTTGTACCTACCATAGATGTAGATGTTCGAGGATCTCCATTGCTGCAGTCCTGACTAATGGGTACTCCGCTGCCCTCCATCGGCCCGAATACCAAAGGGCTAGATATGGCGTCGGTCATGGCGCCCAAGACTGACGTGGTGTCAGTATAAATGCGCATGACCGACACCATAACTTCAGTCTTTCTTGCCTCAGATGTCAGAATGCAAAAAAAAAAAAAAACACCACCCAAAAAACCCCAATCTAAAAAGAAAAAGGGGGAAGGAGGGAGGGAAAATTGGACTGCAGCAATGGAGATCCTCGAACATCTACATCTATGGTAGGTACAAAACCGTACTATGTTCGTCGTCTCCCATTGCTGCAGTCCTGACTAATGGGTAGAATCCCAGAGCAACGGAAAAAACAAAAAGGGAGGTCGGACAACTAAATCGCCTGAGGAGCTGCAGACATGCCCTGTAAGACTGCAGTGGCAAACCCAGCCCTAGACTCAGAATAAAGAGGCAAATGATAATGCTTTGTAAAGGTATGTATGGAACTCCAGGTAGCTGCCTCTAGAATGTCTTTAGTAGCTACCCCTCTTAAAAAAGCAGTAGATGTGGCCGTAGCCCTAGTAGAATGAGGCCTGATCCCAACTGGAACTTCTTTACCATGATGAGAATAACAAAAAGCAATACAATGGCCAATCCACTTGGAAATAGTTTGTTTCGAGACAGCTTTTCCACGGGAAGTCACAGCAAACGAAACAAACAACTGATGAGAACTTCTGAACAAATAATATCGTAACTGCCTATGCACATCCAAAGAATGCAAAACTTTTTCCCCTTCAGTTTGGGGGTTAGCATAAAAAGTAGGCAAATGTATAGACTGGTTCAATGCCACATTAGAAACTACTTTAGGCAGAAAAGTAGGATTAGTACGCAAGGAAACTCTGTCCCTGTGAAAAATCAGAAAAGGTTCCACTGCCATGAGAGCCTGTAATTCAGATACCCTTCTAGCAGAAGTAACAGCCAACAAAAAAGCAGTCTTCCAAGACAACAACTTCAAGTCAGCCGTAGCTGCAGGTTCAAAAGGAGGCAGAGTCAGCTTCTCCAAAACAAAATTAAGATCCCAAGTAGGAGTAGGAGCCCTCCGTGGGGGTCTTATATTCTTTGCCCCTCTAAGAAACTGTTTAAGCAATGGATGTGAAAATAAAGGAGGGTCACCATCATAGTGAGCAGAAATAGCTGCAGCATGCACTTTAATAGAAGAGAAAGACAAACCCTTGTCCAATAACATAGTCAAATATTGCAATATACAACTCAAATCAGGCAATGTGACATCAAAGCCTTTAGCTGAACTCCAAAGAAAACATCTCTTCCATTTATCAGCATAAACTTTGAGTACTAGGACGCCTGGCTTCCAAAAGAACATCCAAAACTTGTTGAGGGAGCTGAAGGCCCCCATTCTCTAAAACTGAATGTGCCAGGCTGTCAGGTGTAGGGATCGGACCCTGACATTGAGAAAATGATTGTTTTCTTGAGACAATAAGTGAGGAATCCGTGGTAATGGCCAAGGGGCCCCCTGAATTAAACTCCTCAACAGAGGGTACCAATGCTGACGAGGCCAATCTGGTGCTATAAGGATCATGCACGGTTTGTCCCTCCTGACTTTCAACAGGACTTTTGGAAGAAGAGGCAGAGGAGGAAAGGCATACACGTGAAGGTTGCTCCAACTGAAGGATAGTGCATCTATTTTCCAGGCTTTCGGATGAAACAGCCTTGTGCAAAACAGAGGTAGTTGGAAATTCAGAGGAGAAGCGAACAGATCTATGTCTGGAGTTCCCCAAGCCATGGTCAACTGACGAAACACCTGAGGATCCAACTTCCATTCGTGAGGCTCCACCATTTGTCTGCTCAGAACATCTGCTAACGAATTTTGTTCCCCTGGCAGAAACTGTGCTCGAAGAGTGATGTGTAGATCCAAAGCAGTTTCCCATAACAGCATTGCTTGTCTGCAAAGAGGGTAAGAATGAGTTCCCCCCTGCTTGTTGATGTACCACATGACAGTTGTGTTGTCTGTTCGAATCAACACTAGTCCCGGGCGAAGCAGATCCTTGAATGCTTTTAAGGCAAATTGAACTGCCAGCATCTCCTTCATATTGATATGCAAGTGAAGCAACTCCGGGGGCCAAAGGTCTTGAATCCATTTTCCTTTGAAATGAGCACCCCAGGCTGACTCCGAGGCGTCTGTCGTTAATATCTGACTTGCCTCTGGTTGGGTCACAGAGAGTCCCTTGTTTAGGTGACATTCCTGAGCCCACCACACAAATTCCTTCTGGATGCAAGGAAGAATCCGAATGACAGTGTCCAAATCGTGGCTGTGTTGAGTCCAAACGCTTTTGAGATACCATTGTAGCTTCCTCATATGCAGTTTGGCATTGGGAAGTACTAGAATGCAAGATGCCATGAACCCCAAGGCTTGAAGGACTGTCCTTGCAGTCAGCCTGGACAGGACTGATAGCTGTAGGAAGTATTGGTGAAGATTTCTTTGTTTGTTCGGGGTAAGAAATGCCATCTGAGTCACTGTATTCAGACTCACACCCAGAAAACACATCTCTCGTGAGGGTACTAGACTGGACTTTATTTCGTTCACAGAATACCCCAGGCATCTGAAAACTGTCATCACACACTGCAGATGTCGAAGTAGATCGTGCTTGTCTTGAGCCAGTATCAAACAATCGTCCAGATAAGGATAAATCTGAATTCCCCGTAGTCTGAGAAAAGCTATTACTGGAGCCAGGACTTTCGTGAATACCCTGGGCAGTAGACAAGCCAAAGGGCAATGCAGAGAACTGATAATGCAAATTCCCAGTCCGAAACCTCAGGAATTTCCTGCAACTGGGCCTGATAGGAATGTGGAGATAGGCCTCCTTGAGATCCAAAGTCACCATCCAGTGATCCCTGCCCAGCATAGGCAACAGCTGTTGCAGTGTTAACATCTTGAATTTCGGAATTTCTAGAAAGGTGTTTAGAATGGATAAATCCAGAATGGGCCTCCAAGTATTTCCCTTCTTTGGCACTAAGAAAAGACGGGAATAAAACCCTGTGCCCCTTTCCGCAGAAGGAACTTCCTGTATTGCCCCCAACTGGAGCAGAGAAGAAACTTGTGCCTGTGCCTCCAATTTTTGCTGATGAGGCACATCCGGCATACCGTTGAAAGGCGGGAAAGTGTGAAAATAAAATTTGTAGCCTCGAGTTACAATGTCCAACACCCATTTGTCCTGGGTAACCAAATGCCAATTTCCGTTGAAAAGTCCCAGTTTTCCGCCCAGAGGAGCTGCCAGCAAAGCAGAGTCCGGCAGCCGAAGACACAGGTCATTGGGTCTGCTTCCGAAAGGACTGACCCTTGCCCTCCCCAGCAGAAGGGGTAGAGGAACTGAAAGACCTAGAAGTAACAGGGCCCTGAAAGGAACCCCACCTCTACCATGCCTCGACTTGCCTCTAGAATGAAAATCCGAAGAGGGAAAAGACCATCCCTTAGCAGGCCAATTCCTATTGAACTTAGGAGGCTGAACCTGTAAAAATTCCTTAACTGTCTGCATAGATTTAGCTTTTTCCTCCATTTTTTTCAAAACTAATTCCACAGGAGGGCCAAAAAGAACATCAGACTGCAAAGGAGCATCCATATCTGAGCTTTAACATGCTCTGACAAGGACTGACCTTTAAGCCAGGCATGTCTGCGAACAACAGAACTAGTAGCAGCCACCCTGGAAGAAGCTTGTAAAGCATCAAAACCACACTGCAGAGAATGCTTCCCAACCTGGTCTGAAGCATGCACTAAATCCTGAAGCTCCTTACAGTCAATACCTTCAGCTAAAGCATCCACTTTACATTTCAATTGACTCAACAAAAAATTCTGATACTTGAGCATATGAAACTGACAATTCAAAGCCCTCATAGCCAAAGTAGAAGAGGTATACAGTTTTTTACCCCACCTATCCAGGGCCCTAGCATCTTTGTCCAGAGGAACTGGATTCTTAACCACAGAGGCCTTAACGCCCTTGGGGCCTTGAGAAATAGTTTCAGGATCAGCTCTAGGGCTCTTAAACAAGTACTTGTGAGCTTCCGGAACCCTGTAGTATCTATCTGGCTTAACAGGGGCAGGAGGCAGAGAATCTGGGTTAAGGGCAGCCTCAGAAAACACATCCTGAACAACATCCAGTACAGGAGGAATAGCCAAGGGCCTGTGCTGAGGCAAAACAAAAATTCTCTCAGCCTTTTACGAGAATCAGAATAATCCTGGCCCTCCCATTTGAAATGTTCCCTCATGGAATGCAAAGTTTCAGAGAAAGAAAAATCTTCTGGAGGGGACGCAGAGGGAGAAGCATCCTCAGCTTCCGAATCAGAATAGGGAGGGAAATCCTGAAGGTCTTCCACAGAGGAATCTGACTCAATGGAAGACTGAACCAAACCCTCCAACTCTGACTCTACCCTGGGCCTCTTCTGAGGGGGAGGCATGGAACCCCTAATTAAAGTAATCAAATCTTCAGCCATCTTCAACATGTGCTTCCTAGGAGCTGGACCCTGGGGAAAAGCACCCGCAGGGGCAGATTTAGACTTAGAATAGACTCTGCCTAGAGAAGGAGGAGGCTTAACCACCCTACGAGGGGAGGGAGCCACAGACAACAGAGGAGCACCCTCAACCTGGCCTAACAAAGGAGAAGCCACCCCCTGTAGTAACAAAGGCTCCCCTTGACACTCAGGCACACTGTCAGAAAGAGCCACTGAAGCAGCCAGTGGTTCTACAGGACTGACGTCCGGAGCGGACGCCTCATCCTGCTTGGACCGCAAAGACTTTTCTCTGCGCTTCTTAGAAGAGCCAGTCGTCGGAGAATCCGACGGCATGTTGTAATTACAACGTTTACCAAACACCAGCCTAGCACAGTCCAACCGACGTTAAATAGTACGCTTATTAAAAGTAGCACAAAAGCGACACCCAACAACGTCGTGCTCAGGCCCTAAACAAGGAATGCAGAGTGAATGGTAATCCCTATGAGGAATCTGTTTCCCACAAGAAATACAGTTATTAACTTTTTCTGACATCCGACAATACTGAGACAAGAAAAAGACAAAAAACAAAATGTCCCCAATGGGGTACTTAGCCCAACTTGGTCTCCGGTCTGAAACTCGAAAACCGACAATTCCAGAACGCCGAACGGCACTTGCAAATTCTGCTTCTGCTCAGGACCATGCGGCAAGAAAGACTGAAGTTATGGTGTTGGTCATGCGCATTTATACTGACACCACGTCAGTCTTGGGCGCCATGACCGACGCCATATCTAGCCCTTTGGTATTCGGGCCGATGGAGGGCAGCGGAGTACCCATTAGTCAGGACTGCAGCAATGGGAGACGACGAACATCATGCGAATACTTTTCATCTCTGCCTTCGCAGTAAGAGAAGATTTATCCTCATTGATAAGGGCCAGAGCTGTGACTACAGGCTTCAAGAAAAGTACCACTCCTGCTTTGATCACAAATCAGTCACCTTCGAGCTGGCACCATACCTCTCAACTGTCCAGATTTTCACCTCATATTTTTGGTGTATTTCTCATAAAATTGTGGTTTTCTGGCAAATCACTTGCAAATCATTGAGGACTAAAGTCAGAAAATAATGTCAGGCAACTGAGTTTCGGACTTCACAGCCTTCAGAAAGTTCATGCTAATGCTAAATCTATTGTTCCATCAACTTTCTAAGTTTGTAAGAGCAATATTTAAAAAGTGTTCCTATTTTTGGGCCTTTGTCCCCCCATCACTTGTGGCTTTGTCCAGATTTCTCACTCCAAGAGGTTTTGAGGTATGTTTGGCACTAACACC
Organism: Protopterus annectens; assembly: GCF_019279795.1. Taxonomy (NCBI): domain Eukaryota; kingdom Metazoa; phylum Chordata; order Ceratodontiformes; family Protopteridae; genus Protopterus; species Protopterus annectens. The sequence continues at coordinate 541,264,630 of NC_056747.1, read as the reverse complement.
AGAACTCACAACAGGCAAAGTCAGACTAAAAAAATTTCACCAAGGCATACTATACCCCCTAGAAGAAGGTATAAATGCATTCCAAGCCCCACCCCACAGCAGGAAGTGGTACTACACTGAAGCTTACACTAAAGCCCAGTATCACTTGCATAAGTGTATAGACTCGGCTGTTTCCAGACAGAATCAAAGCCAGACCCCCAAGTAAAAACAAGCCATCATGGGGGACATCCAGCATCAACAAACTTTACAAAAAATGCAAAAGGTTGCTGTCCAAGAAAACAAAGGTGGGGCCTCAACAATGGAAAAGTACTCTCAACAGGCAAACAAGGCAACATATCAAATCCTCCAAGGGCAGCTTTGACACCCCACCACTGGCAACAGTAATCAAGGAGCCTCAATCCTCACCACTAGCATCAGTGGGGGACGTACATTGGGAGGATGACAAGTACACACACGCAGTAAAGTGCAATTTCCCTTAAGAGCAGAGAGAGTGGCCACAGACAGTCTGGGGCTGGTTTCTCCCCCTTTCTCGAGTTCCCCACCAAGACTCCCCACTGGCACAGCTATAGGGTTGATATACCAGCTGAGTACCCAAGCCAAGACCTCCAGCACCCTCTCTGTCCAACCAGTGCTTTGTGTCCCTGCCCAAGTAGCTGACACAAACGTTGAAGTTTGGTTTACACACACACACACACACACACACACACACACACACACACACACACACACACACACACACACCTGGAAAAGGTCTGCACGGGTTTACTAGCTATGCCCCCTTTGCCCAGACTATAAGGTAGTTTTTACTGCCACCAGCCACTCCTCATCAGCTACTTTAAGGCCTTTAATAAAGGGTGCCTCATCTTATTGTGTAATGTTACTATTAATCCAAATGGTAGTTTGACCAAGAGTAAGGCTATTAGGAGTGGCCTACACAGTGGCAGCAAATAAATATGCAAGTACCCACAGAACTTAAATATGTCTCACAAATATCAGCCACAATGAAAGGTTTAAATATATTTAATAATAAAACAAGAAAAAAATACTCAGTAAATCACAGTTACAACAGAGTTAAAAAATCACAGGAAGTATTTAAAACAACATTGCAAAATAGTCTCAAATAAATAAAGAAAACATCTAAGCTATACTTTACTATGTTCCTGACTCTATCCAAGAGAGATTACTGTACCCTAGTTAACTTATTTACAGAGCAAGGCAAGACAAATATGGTGAGTGGGCTTTCAAGCTGATGTTGTCAGGTCAAAGACAAACACAGAATGCCCAGTCTCTCTCTCTCTCTCTCTCTCTCTCTCACTCAGAGAATATTTAAATTAATATTTCAAATATTATTGCTGGGATACTTGCAGAATGACATCACCTCTTGTCATAGGACTATCCCAAGCAAACCCCCACTGATGCAGCTGTAGCATTTATAATCTACCTATGAAAATACATAGACCTTAGAAGATTTGGCAAATGATGGAAGTCATAAAATAATTTACATTCCTCCACATTTAAAGACAATACAAAACAAAACTTCCCTTGTACAAACATTCTGTCTCCTGTTGACTGAAACTGAAAGATAACATCCTTTTATTACGTAGTTAATTTTAAGTTTTCAGCTATTCTTTTGAAGTCAACTTCTTGTGTTTCAGTTCCCATTGTGTTTCAGCTCCCACTTTTTATATATATATATATATATATATATATATATATATATATATATATATATATATACACACACACACACACACACACACACACACACACACACACACACACACACACACACACACACTACAAAATATCTCTTAAGCACATGTCTGTACAATAAGACATACAGTTCTAATACATTTGTAACACAGGCATATGAATCATGTTGATATTCACAAATGATACATAACCACTTACAACATTCCAGACATCTGGGCTGGCAGCATCTCCTTCTGTCACACCTCTATATAAATCATATTAATATTCACAGATGACATAATTATTTACAAAATTCCAGATAGCTGTTCTGGCAGTATCTCTTTTTGTTACAGCAGCTTTGAGAAAAACTTAGAAAGCACAGCCAAGGATAACTATAAGGCCTTTTACAGCTAAATATGCAGCCTAAAAGGTAGCATGTGCTGACATTGTGAATAATGGTATCACACACACTGACCCCAGAGAGATAGCAAACCTGCTAACAGACAAGTTCCCAACATAAACCTTGCCCCATACCCACCACCCACCCAACCCACCCTACACATCTGAAGAGCAGGTCATTAAAGTTTTGTCCAAGGCAAAAAAAAACAGCCTGTGTTGGACCAGATGGCATCCCAGGTTGTCTTCTAAACAAGCTAAAAAATGAACTAGCATCACCATTAAGTACACTTTTCAATCATAGCTTAACTACAGGCTTTGTTCCTGCAGAATGGAGAACAGTAATAGTTATTCCCCTCCACAAAGGTGGCATTGAAACAGACTTATGGGTCTATAATTTCCTTTAAAGTCTGACCAATCTCATCTGTAAGGCCATGAAACATATCATTATGGATCTCAATAATAAAGACATAGGTGACCTCCAAACCCTGGATCTAACCCAGATCAGCTTCAAGGGCAGATCCTGCTTGTTATATCTGGTGGATTTATTCAAAAATGTGACCAAGGTAATTGATGAGAGCAAATCTGTCCACACAGCATACCTCGACTTGGCAAAGGCTTTTGATACAAGCTCACACTCGGGCATTACCTATAAACTTAGCAAACTGAATGTAAACCCCTTTGTTGTAAGATGGATTGCCAATTGGCTCACAAACTGTACACACTATTAAGTGGGTGACTCCACATCAATCAGCAGACCTGTCACCAGCAGGAGTGCCACAAGGGTCAGTGCTGGGCCCCTTACTGTTTGGTATATACGTCTCAGAAATTCAGGCCAAAACTAAGGGATTGTGACTGACCAGGTTTGAGGACGACTGCATACTAAGTGGAACTACTGAATCCCCCCCCCCCAAATGATGTCCGTGTACTTCAGAAGAGTCTTACAGACCAACTGGTGTCTTAGCCACAGTCTCAAACTGAATGCAAAAAATGCATCATCATTCTCTAAAGCAAAAACAATGTTCCTTCAGACTATCAAATCAAAAATACGTTAAGTACCTACAAAGTGGGATCACAAGTTGACTGCCACCTTAACTTTGACCACCATGTGTCTACTGTAGTAAGGAAGGCTTTCTACGTAGCACATTTGATTAGTAAAGGCATCGCCTCTAAAGCAAAGAAGATTATAATCCCTCTATACTTGTCACTAATCAGGCCCATAACTGAGTGTAACGCCCCTTTTAGCATGTACCATACAGAGCATCTGCAGCAACTGGAGACACCTCAAAGGTTTCTAACAAAGAAGATCAAGAGACTCCAGCACATGGCTTACACAGACTGACCAAAGTCCCTGTCACTATACTCTGTATTGTATAGACTTCTTAAGGGAGACTTATGCCTGGCTTACCCAGCAATTTCACGCCCAAAACTAATGGACTTACCGCATATCCATAAATCATATGGGGCTAGAGCTACCCATTCCAGGGACCTAAATATGGTCTGTGACTTGAGTAGGACATGCTGGAGAGAAAGATTTGTCTCCCAATGACTGCTGAGTCTTTGGAATAGGCTACCAATTCATGTGAAACCAAGCACCTCTATGACACTGTTCAAAAAGAATCCAGATGAGTGGATGGGACACCATAAATTCTTAATGGAGATAGTGGATAACCCGCCTGGACATGGGCAGTCATTAATAAATATAATCCTGATTATTGACTAGAGTATCTATGGTGCTACAGTGGGATGAAACGGTTAGGCTTGAAATGACCTCCGGTACGATAGCCTAGCAAACTCCCATGATGCTATAAGAATTTTTTGTTGGAACCTCATTTGTGTGTGTGTGCATGCATCTCCACTACACTCTTTTGTAGTTTTTCTTCAAATGGGAGAAATACCCAGATGAGGCCAAGCAACATTTTGATATAGGTATGAGATAATCACAGAGCTCCCTGCCATTCATTTATTACAGTACAAGAATAAAACAACAAAAACAAAGTAACAATTTTTTGCTGTAAAACACATCCCACACAGTATTGCCTGCATTAAATGCATTTTCCACCACTCAGTATTATTCGCATGATGTGCATCTTACATTTGGAACTTGGCTTAGTCCTTCACATCACAGTTTTATACTTTATCATCGTCCCATTCTGGCACTGCAGCTCAGTGTGTTACATTTTCAAAGAACTAATATTGCCAGAAACAGGCCTGCTATTAGAATAAAGCTCCACATTTAAGATTCATTGTTATCATTAAAAGTTTGTCCATAACAACTACTCTTTTGCTACAAATAAATACATATTTTGTTTAAGAAATCAAATATTGCTTAGCCATCTTAATGTTTTAGACATCAAGCTTTCAAGGCTACTGCTGATCAGTACTTTAAACAGCATTTACGGCTCTACAGTTTTTCACTCCTACAATCCTCTTCTAATAAATGCAGTGCCTGCCAAGAATAAAAGTGAATGCACTGAACAGAGCACTTAAACCAGATGGCTGCTGAGGTCAGCTTCAAGTTAAATAAAAGAGAATACAACTCTATCAGCACAAAACTGACATTGCCTCACATTCAAGGGAATGGTTCTACATAAATACAAGGTAGAGAGTACCAGACTTAAGTATGTCTAATAATTTAAAGGAACATAAAATGTATAAAAAACATATAGATTAACTCTACAACCCGTTTTAAAAAAGTTACTCCTTTCACAATTCAAGGACATAAGACAAAGCCTGAACAAGAAAAAAAAAGTCTGTAATCCTTTAACAGACACACACTGATTGAAATAAACTGAAACACCTGTAATGGATAAGGTATTGGAAGACCTTGTATGTTCAGACTGCAAGATAATACACATTCTGTCATACTGAAGCCACGTAATAGTTCACTATTACCCTCAACAGATATGGAGTGCATAAATGGATCATAGATTTCCCCCATAATTACCAATTCATTAAAATGAAATAACTTATTTTTTTTACTCTTTTCAGTCACGACCCTAACTTGATAGTACAAGCATAACATGAAATTATGTATAAAACAACATAATACAACTTAGGTAGACAGCAAACAATTTAGCAACATAATAAACGATGGGAAATAGAATAAAAAGAGCAAACATAAATACTTCGGCAGTAAGAGTCACAGCCAAAATATTAATTACGTTAGATGCAAGTAAAGAGTCTGCATTGATGCCATTCTTTAAAGCACGCCCATATGATAAGAAATTAGCACGTTTCTTCAACAATTTAAAGCACCCTCAACCAGCTGATAAGGCTGCAGCCTGCACCAGCAATAAGAAAATTAGCTCAGGGTAAATCAATCTACTGACAGTACATAACAGTTTATTACAGCATACAGAAGTGCGTGGGTGCAGACTGCAGGTAAACTCTCAGAATAAAGCAGTCATCCAATCTGCACACCCATCATCCAAGCAAGCCCCTACCAGTAACACATCAATGCTGCACCTCTGGCATTCAACCCACAAATACAATAGGACCAGGCTTAGTCAGCTGCAACCAGTAAAAAGGGGGTTTAACAGACACGCACCTGCATCAATTGCACGTGAAACAACGTTTCAGGTTGTTATAAAATTGCAACAAAAACTTAAACGGAGGATGCCCCCTTGCTCAGAGTTTCCATCTGCATGCCTAACGATGCGCTTCGGATCTCAAGTGTCAACAATGCATTCCTCCTTCGCAACACAAAAGACAAGGATAACACTGACGTTCTGATCCCTCATCCATTTCACCTGACCCCCCAAATTAGGTGGACCGCGTGGGTCTTGCCCTCCTCCTTCCCCTCAACAGACAAATATACTGCCCAGTCCACCAAACTCACCTTCCTCCTCTCCCATGCGATCGTCGCTCCAAGTGCAGCAGAGCAGCATCAACCTCATTCACCCGCAGCGGGGTGGGGTAGCAAATCGGTGGCAGAAGGGACGGGGAATCTGCTGGTGCAGCAGCCGTGCTGTGCTGAGCGCCGCGTTCCCAGACCCAACTCCCTCCTCTTGCAGAGCACTCAGGCAGGGAATGGATGGATGGAGGGGGGCTGGGCAAGGGAGGGCTGAGAAATGCACGAGAAGGCAGTTTGTGGTGGTCAGGCCGACAGTCAGCAATCCCTAGGAAAAATGTGCAACGGCCATGTGACATAAAACACACAGAGGAGAAAGCTGCACTTAGCCGGGAGGTGCAAGTACTGTATCTAGGCAAATAATTTGTCAGTGATGTGGAGTGCTGAGGGAATTCACAAATGTAATCCAATTATGTAGGTACATGTTTTAAACATAAGGTGGGATTGTGTCCAGTAGCTAGCATAATGCGTTGTCAAGAATGTCAGACGGAAACATTACAGTCGTAGGATTCGAAACTAATATTTAGAAGAAGGGAGCAGGACTCCCTGTCGAATGGTCCGTCATAATACCAAACCTTTCCTGTTAGGATAAAAGAATACAGCTCTGTAAAATGTATAAGCCAATGTATATTTAGGTCCACCACTTGTCTCTTGTACCCAGTCTTATTTTTAAGGTTGGCTGGGGGGTTGACTGCTGCAGCAAAAGCAGTTTGGAATGTGGTCTGACTGATTTTTTTAAATGCTATTTCCCAATTTTGAAATGTTCCAACAACATATTCCTTTAATACAGTGAAACTCTAGCGCAATAAAAAGAAGCAGCATCTGCATCATCAAGCAATTGCTGAGGAAGTGTAATAAAAGTCCTAGCCAGGCGTACTTATTGTAGTCAAGTGAGTACATGTTTTCTAAGCAATTCTACAATAACCTATGGCTTACAGAGGTCTGAAGATGTCTGTAACTGTCTAAATGAATGCCTGGAACAAAGATCTCTACACAACTTCCTTACAAATAAACCTTCTCATTAAAAAAAAAGACCTCTTTAGTTGCGATAGAGGGCAAAAGTTGAAAAACAGCCATCATTCCTTGAATGTCTAAGGGAGACCAGTTAGGTGTACAACTGTGTTTTGAACATTCTGGGGGCAATGATGTAAGGTTGCATTCCTGTCAACTATCCATAGTTTCTTATATTTTTGGTCTGTTCCTCATAACATTTATGGTATTCTGACAAATCACTGAGGGTCAAAGTCACTAAATAATGACATACATTTGAGTTTAAGACTTCATATCCTTCAGAAAATGCATGCTAAAACAAATCCTAATATTCTAGCAATTTTCTAGGTTTATAAGATCAATATTTAAACTCTGTCCCTGTTTTTGGGCCTTGGGCCCCCCTCCCATCATTTAGGAGTTGTCTAGATTTCTTGGACTAAAAGGCTGAGTTATGTAAGGCTGTGAGTACAAAATTAACATTTCTTGCAAATTTCCTGCTTATAGGTTAAGTGCACGGTGTTGCAAAAAGTCATGTTTCCTTAAGAAATGTTGTTGGTTAGGAATAATTGTTAACCCCGTCACCTTGTAGTGATACTAGCCTAAACTGTTTGAAATCTGAAGCATTTTTGAGTTCTATTGCCAGGTGTCCTGAAAATGGTGCTCTCTCATTGACATGTAATGCTTGGAATCTGCAATAACAAGTTCATCTACATCTTTTGCTCTCTAACCTCTCCAGTGTTCTTTTTTTTTTCTTTTAAACACCTTTATTGAATTATCATGTGTGACATAGGCTAATATACATTCATATAAAAGTAATCAAACTATATTAACATAACAAACATTATATTTCACATATATTGCTATATATCACATAACCTAAGCAATATTACATAAATTATATAGGCAATCATACATTTATATAAATGAAAACAAACCACACTGACATGATCCTAGTCACAAGCATTTTACATCACAAACCATACTGACACACTCCTAGTTGCAAACATTATACATCACTTATAATCTACCCAATCATTTTCACTCAGACATTACATAGCTGATTTAAGTCCTGCCGCCTTTTAGACCTCATTTCTCCCTTGTATGTATTGTTCCCACAATTGGTATATTTTGATATTATTCTGTTGACTTTACACTCCTAAGTGCCTAGTTCATTATAAAGCTGAGGGAATATATTTCACAGTATTCACATCAGAATACAAGAAGCAGACTCTTTGATAGTGGAAATGACCATGACCATTTGTCTATTGTGTCAATTAAACTAAACTACAGCCAGCTGAAACCAAATTTTAGCCAAGTAAACAGAACTTAAAAATCTGCACGAAAACAAACTTGGAAAGATGCTAAGAGTCTAACAGTTTGCCTGGATAACGTGTTTTCAATTTTAAGTCAAGGCAAGAGTCACTTTAGAATCTACATGGGTAAGACTGAGCAAAAGTCACAGGATCACTTTATTGCACTCAGTTATGGATAGGACCAGCCAAAAAGTCATGTGACCTCTTAAAATAACCCCATTAACCACTCTCAACTCCCCAGTGTACTGAACACATAAATCTCTGACAATTCCTGCTGCAAAAGTTACAACAAGCTCATTACCAAGGGAACTTCTATAGCTGAATTTCACTCAAGTTGGAAAAGCATAACAAGAGAAATACCTTCTGTTAAAACCTATGTAAGGCAGTTTCCAAGAATCAAATTAAACTTAAAGAAATATCTTGTTTTCACTCACTTCTGTATCAGTGTGTTTTACTTCATTCTGATTGACCATTGTGGGGGGGGGGGGGGCAACTGCATTTCATTGAAGTACCTGATTGGCCTTCCCCTCATCTCAGTTGTTCCCCAGATACTATAGCCTCATTTCAAACCAAAGTCACTGCAGTACTGCCTGTTAAGTTGACTTAGGTGTATCTTAACAATAATCTTTCACCTTGTGTGACTGCCTTTAAAGTTATCAGGACTTGTCTTACCTCCTGTCTGACTGCAGTTTTACAAATTGTTTTCCTGGTACTTACTCCACCATGGGTCAACCCACTCTCTGAGAGCCCATTAAGGTAGCCATCAGGATGGTTCATGTTTTTACTACATTGACCTAACATCCATGCATTTTCTTGGGTGCGCAAAGGAAGTCGGCATGCAATGGGCTCATCACAAAAACCTCTCCACCACTTTCGGAATGGACATTGCCTTCAAGCAGCCATGCCCACCAACCCTGAAGTATGAGAGGTGGGTTTCCCTGTCTCAACCAGGGAATATCTCACCTGTCTATGGTTTCCATGACTGCATGCAGTACATCCCCTCCACCCCACCCAGTAGAGGCAAGTGGGCCATGACAATTCACTTCTCTTTTTCCTTGCCTGGTTCCAAAGTGTCAGGCCACTAACTGAACCCTGGTTACCTGGGTCACAATCATGGTTCCATCCCTCCATGCCAATGAGACATGCTTATGACACTTTTTTTTTTAGCAGAGCAATGGATTCCCCTTCTGCTTTTTAGGTTTGCAAAGCTCTGACATTCTGAATTTCCCATAAATACCCATTAGGAGTGTTTCTTACAATAGTAAGATTTTGTGATTATCAAGGCAGATAATAAACAATATGGTTTAGCTGTCTTTAAAGATTTGTGATACGATGGGGTAGCAACTGTCAACTTCTGTTAGCTTCTCCTTCCCCAACCCCTGTAATCTTTTCCTGAAAATAAATTGCTGAGTGCAGACCTCCAAACCCATGTTCATTTGGTACCAGTTGATGACCACCATATACATTCTTGCCTTTACTTTGGAAGACCCTGACTTGAGCATAAGTAGTATAAAGCCCATTGCATCCATTAGTGAGATGGGCTATGAATTTGCCAAAACTCTGAGTTTGTCAAGTCCTGCTAAGATAACCTAACCCCAATCCTGCACTGCATTTGTATATGTACTGAAAGAGTATTCTATAGAGTACCACATTTGTCTTTCAGCAATTCCCACAGATATTGTGGAATGAGCTGAAGCATTAGACTGACTTCCACTGCTCGCTTTCTGAAATGCTCCCACCATAAATTAGAATAAGATTGTGCTAAAGAGCTGACCAAGGCTAAGGCAAGATGTCTTTTCTACAGTTATGCTTAATAACTTAGCTGGTTTCAGTGATGGTAACCATCCTTGTTTTGTCAGTTCTGAATATCATGGTGCTGTTCTGTAACTATTTGTACCGTATGTCCATCGTGAATTTTGTTATACTCTACCAGATACCACCCATAATACCTGTGGCACCAGATAGGGCAGATTAACCCTTCTCGGAGAAGGATGTGTTCCTGAAACACTGCCTACATGGATAAAGCTCCCCACAAACTAAACACTCATACTTAAATTTGCTGCTCTTTGTGCGCACTATACACACTTGTCACCTGAATGCTGCATGGGGGGGGGGACATACATCTTTAGAGTTATGGAATGTTCTTTCTCTTAGGGTCACCTTTGATTGACGTTATACTATTAATATACCTTATGTACACTATTAACTCATTATTATTTTGCTGTATTTTGTATATATATATATTTATACTTCTATTGTTTGTAGTTATTTCAAATGGATTTTGGTTATTAAGCATGTGACCTACAGATGTTTAATGGTTTATTTAATGGATTAATTGATGCCTGGAGTATATATGAATAATGAAATGCAGTTATTTTTTATTTTATTGTATTTTTTATTCTTATGAATTCCCAGATGAAGGGACAAAAGTGCTCAACTCACCAATAAAGGTTCATTTTGGACGATGATTGGCTTCTCTGCAAATGTCTCTTTTTTTTTTTTTTTTTGGTTATAGGTCTTTGTATTATTTCCCCATGTGTCCAGTGGACTTACTTCAGCATGATTCCAAGCAAGATGTTTCACACATTAGTCCATGATGTCCAGTAATCTAGTCCTCCAAAATGGAAGAACACAATTTCTTTGCATTTACTTTCAAATCCTTTGAAAGAGAACCACTAGCATCATGCACCCTTATTCCACTTTCCATATGAAACATAAGGGAATCATTGCCTAGTGTCGAAAACCTTGCTGCATTAACAGATTCCTGGTAACTACATATTGAGCCATCAGACCTTTTATAATGGGTCTAGTGCACTTTGTTAGACATAAAGAGGATTGAGGAAGAATGCAATAATGGGTTGGTGGTTGGTATAATGGGTAAGGTGCTTACCTCACAGACACAAGGGATAAGGTTTGATTCTCACCTTTGTCCATCGATAGGTTATTGGCTAGGTATGTAATAGTTTGCAGACTGATTGTCTAGTATTTACTTATGAACCTAAACAATGGATATTGGTGCACAAATGACCAGAGTACTACTTATTATGGTAGTAAGCTATTGCCAGTAAAGGAACAAAATGCACACAAATGAATTACTGTTGTTCAGTGAGAGACTGTATGGCTGGTGGTGAGACAATTAGTGGCATAGCAATATTCAAGATTCTTTTTACATTAAACTAGACTCTGCATTGAAAATTGATAGCTTCAAAGAATGCATACTTCTCAACTGTACAGATTTTTGCTTCACATTTTTGATCCGTTTTATATAAAATTGTGGTTTTCTAGGAAATTAGCAGCAAGTCATAAAAGACTGAAATTAGAAAATAATGACAAACAGTTGAGTTTCAGACTTCATACCCTTCAGAAAATTCATGGTAATGCAAAACCTGTTATTCTATCGACTTTCTAAGTTTGTAAGAGCAGTATTTAAAAATTGTTCCTATTTTGGGTGATTGTCTCACTTTTATTTATGGCTTTTTCCAGATTTCTTGCTCTAAGAGGTTGAGAGGTGTAAAGGAATGGCTTATATCTGTATCTCATGCTACCAGTCAATAGCAAAACAAATGACTAGCACCAGAGCATTAATTATTTTGCATGTTATGTTAATGATAAGATCAATAACACAAGAACGTGAAATGGGAAACATCTACAAACAAGGCCATTAAATGCTGGGGACAGCAAATGGTGCCATGAGTAGTTCTCATGTTTCACCTCCAGAATTAGGGATAAAGCAAAAAATAGTTAGGGAAAGAAAACCATCATTGAAATAGTGATACATTAAATGAGAACATCACAAAACAATGTCCAATTTTACTACTAGAAGAGCAAGATTATGAGACAAATTTAGGAGTTTGTCTAAAAAATACAGGGGTATGTCCATGCTGTTCAGCCATATTTCTGCAGGTAGTAAAAAGAAGCAGCTTGCTGTTTCATAGATTCTTTCTTGCTGTGAGACACAGCTAGGCAGCTGTAAGGGACAACATTAAAGCTTATTCTGCACATTATTTTTTCAGAGAATTGGACCCATGTCACCCAGATGTATGCAATAACACTAATAATATCTCAGGTTGCTGATCATATTAAGTGCAAACCACCTTTAAATTCTTGAACTAACATCCTATTCCTTATACTTAATTTGAAATTATCATTTTAAATACAAAATACAAAATCTTAAGTAGAATGAATAACTACAGTAGTGGAGGGTTTCAGCATGAAACAGTTTATTGTAGCTGTAAGACATTATAGTGTCCAGCAACAAAAAATATCAACATTTTTTTAGCAGGGGTTCATTTTCAATTCTACACTTATCAGTGAATTAATTTTATTTCTTCTCCATGCTGTAAAAGTAGTTTCTGCTACCTTATTCTATCATTACCAGGTAGATTATTACCACATATTTCCAGGGATGGACTGTCATTCCATACAAGATTAGTTTCATTGTCTTGTGCTCATGGAGATCCAAGACAGGGTCTGGTTTCCTCATGACACATAATTGAATTAGACAGATAACTAGGAAAGGAATGAATGATTCTTTCTGTATGTTTCAACACAAGACTCCTAACTCTGAGAAAGAAGAGCCACATACCATTGTATCATCCACCCATGCCCATATTTTATTTACTTGTGCCTGGCTGGCTGGGGACCTTGTCTGACAACAGAGGAAAAGAGGGGCCATCATCACTCATGTTCTGACTGTCATATTTTTATCTACTGTATGGCCCCATTAGGCATTTGTGCAATGCCAGCATAGCATCTTCAGTATGTGCATACCTCACTGTTCACACCAGCCGCTATGAGGGGTTATGTAGAATAATGACAGAGTATACTCGCCTGGTGAGGTGTTCTGTAGAACAATGACAGAGTGTATTTGCCTATTGTGAGTTGTGTAGAACAACAATAGAGTATACCCAGCTGGTGAGGGGTTCCGAAGAACAATGACAGAGTGTATCCAGCTGGTGAGGAGTTGTATAGAAAAATGACAGACTGTACCTGGCTGGTGAGGGGTTCTGTAGAACAATGACAGAGCGTACCCAGCTGGTGAGGTGTACCATAGAACAATGAGAGTGTACCTGGCTGTTGAGGGGTTCTGTAGAACAATGACAGAATGTACCCAGTTGGTGAAAGGTTCTGTAGAACAAAGACAGAGCATACCCACCTGGTAAGGGGTACAGTAGAAAAAAAGACAGAATGTACCTGTCTGGTGAGGGGTTCTGTAGAGCAATGACTGAGCATACAAAGCTGGTGAGGGGTTCTGTAGCACAATGACAGAGTGTACCCAGCTAGTGAGGGGTACTGTAGAATAATGACAGAGTGTCTCCAGCTGGTGAGGGGTTCTGTAGAACAATGACAGAGTGTACTCAGCTGGTGAGGGGTTCTGTAGAACAACAACATAGTGCACCCAGCTGATGAGGGGTTCTGTAGAACAATGACAGTGTATAACTGTCTGGTGAAGGGTAATGTACAACAATGAGAGAGCGTACCTGGCTGGCGAGCAGGTTCTGTAGAACAGTGAAGGAACAGAGGGTATCCTGCATACTGCTATCATGCTTTTATTTCTCATCTTTACCTTGGGTGAACTCTATAGCAGGGCAGGAAGGGGTACAGTGGGCAAATTGTAAACCACCCATCACCATACGTACCTCAGATTTAACTGCTGGTTTATATCTGACTTGAAAAAATATTGTTTTTGGCTGGATGTATTGAATATGATATTATAAAATAAATTGCCTCATGTTGAATATATATGTACTCAACATAAAGTTGTTTATTTTACAATATTCAATTTCTGAACACTTGGGAACTTTATCTCTCTTAAAGGTTTTAAAACCACAATACCAAGTTTCATATTGTTGCCAATTAACCAACTTATATTTCTTATGTGAATTTTGTTTCTACATATTGATCTGTTTATTGATTTATTTAATTTCCTTTTTAAGTTTTTGGTTTGTCCATATTGGACTAGCCAGGACAACTGGAATTAACTTCGGTCAATGACAGACCAAAAATACATTCTGTAAAACTGCCACAGGGTGGATATGTCTAACTGCAATGCTGCCATCTCACTTTGGGAACACAACTATAAATCATCTGTAATGGATGACATGGAAGTCAAGTGGTTACCTTTTTACTATTTATTTCAGGCATATTAGAACCTAATTTTGATAATCGGCAAAAAAGTAGTACTTTAATGTTGGCACAATGGACCTTGTTGTTAGCAATAGTCATAGGTCTAGCAATATCTAGCTATGCATGTAAATATATACACACACACATACACGCATATATATATATATATATATATATATATATATATATATATATACATATATATATATATATATATATATACACACACACACACACACACACACACACACACACACACACACACACACACACACACACACACACACACACACACACACACACACACACACACATATATATATATATATATATATCTATATACACACACACACACACACACACACATATATATATTTATAAAATACACACACACATACACACATATATATATATATATATATATATATATATATATATATATATATACACACACATATATACATTTATATAAAATACACACACTCACATGCATACATATATATAAAATACACACACTCACATACATATATGTATATATACATACAGTGGAAATAAAAAGTGTGCACACCCCTGTTAAAATGCCAGGTTTTTCTGATATAAAAAACTGAGACCAAAATAAATCATTTCAAAACTTTTTCCACCTTTAATGTGACCTATAACTTGTACAATTCAATTGAAAAACAAATCTGTTAAGGGAAAAATATAAAAAATAAAAAGGTACACTAAGCTGGTTGCATAAGTGTGCACACTCTTAAACTAATACTTTGTTGAAGCACCTTTTGATTTAATTACAGCATTCAGTCTTCTTGGGTAGGAGTCTATCAGCATGGCACATCTTTGCTTGGCAAAATTTGCCCACTCTTCCTTGTAAAAGTGCTCCAAATCTGTCAGATTGCGAGGGCATCTCTTGTGCACAGCCCTCTTCAGATCACCCCACAGATTTTCTATTGGATTTAGGTCTGGGCTCTGGCTGGGCAATTCCAAAGCTTTAATTTTCTTCTGGTGAAGCCATTCTTTTGTTGATTTAGATGTATGCTTGGGGTCATTGTCGTGTTGAAAGGTGAAATTCCTCTTCATCTTCAGCTTTCTAGCAGACACCTGAAGGTTTTGGGCCAAAAGTGACTGGTATTTGGAACTCTTCATAATTCCCTCCACCTTGACTAAAACCCCAGTTCCAGCTAAAGAAAAGCAACCCCAAAGCATGATACTGCCACCACCATGCTTCACCATGGGGATGGTGTTCTTTTGCTGATGCGAAGTGTTGTTTTTTCCGCCAAACGTACCTTTTGGAATTGTGGACAAAAAGTTCAACCTTGGTCTCATCAGACCATAACACCTTTTCCCACATGCTTTTGGTAGACTCGATGTATTGTTTTGTAAATTTTAGCTGGACTTGGATGTTTTTCTGTGTAAGAAAAGGCTTCCTTCTTGCAACCCTACCCCATAGTCTAGATATATGGAGGATACAGGAGATTGTTGTCACATGTAGTACACAGCCAGTACTTGCCAGAAATTCCTGCAGCTCCTTCAGTATTGCTGTAGGTCTCTTGGCAACCTCCCTGACCAGTTTTCACCTTGTCTTTTCAACAATTTTGGAGGGACATCCAGTTCTGTGCAACATCACAGTTGTCTCATATTTTCTCCACTTTTTGATGACTGTCTTCTGTGAAATATTTTTGCACCCTTCTCATCTCATGAAAATCCTACTAGAACAGCTGAACTTTATTTGGGGTTAATCACAGTCTCTTTAATTGATGGCAGGTATGTACCCAATAAGACTGAATGCTGTAATTAAATCAAAAGGTTCTTCAACAAAGTATTAGTTTAAGGGTGTGCACACACAACAAAGTGTTGGTTTAAGGGTGCGGACACTTATGCAACCAGTGTATTGTATGTTTTTTAATTTTTATATTTTTCCCCTAACAGACTTGTTTGTTTTTCATTTAAATTGTACAGGTTATAGATCACATTAAAGGTGGGAAAAGTTTTGAAATGATTTATTTTGGTCTCTTTTTTTTTATATCACAAAAACCTGGCATTTTAACCGGGGTGTGTACACTTTTTATATTCACTGTATATGTAAAATACACACACTCACATACATATATGTATATGTTTCTATAAAAAGAGGAAAACGCAGTGCATTCTTGGCTCAATCCATGCTTCCTAATGATCATACTGCCTCCTTTCCTACCATCACTTACCTGGTCTATGCATAGAGCAATACAGAGTACCACGTTGATAGAGTCATCTGAAGAGGCGTTAATAAAAAAAAAGTTAGGAAAGGTAAATACTTCCATTCACTGCTGTTTTCATATTTAACATACCAGTGATCTGATGTGTGTATATATTGAAGGCTCCACCATACTGTTTCAAATAAATATCACAGCAATTCAATAAACTGTTTAGTCTGTATAAAGGGTGCAAGAAATTAGATACAACCATTTTCTAATTCAGAAGTGCACTAAATGTGATGTGAGAGCTACACTGATAGGTTGATAGGCCTATGTTATCAATATACCTGAAAAAGCAAGATAAATGTACACATGGGATGTTTCAGAAGCAAGCTATATTGTCTATGCCAGCTGTATGAAAGAACAGAAACTGTGTTTGAGTATATTGATTACATCTGCACTTAAGAGTTCTTGCACCCATGTTCTTAATATATGTTAAGAAATAGTGCAGTATTAACGAAGATTCTGAGACTTAAAGTGATTGTGCAGAAATTAGTCAGCGTGTTCCCTGGTTAGTACATTATCAACTGACTGCATTTCTTTTAGTATCTCTGTAATGTTAAAAAGCATCAGTTTCATTAAGTAACTAGAGGGGAGTTTTATTGACAACCACTCACCTTTATCCCAAGTATAGACTGATTACACTCTATTTCAGCTCAAATCGAAATAAAAGTAAATGCAAAAATACTCTCAAAATACAAAAATCGGTAATACCCCAATATAGTAAAATCCCCCTTTGGAGCAAACATTCACCCTAATCCGCGTCCTACTTATCACAACCAACATTAAGGCAATTCCCTTTTACACACTACTGTAACTGCCCAACAGTCACCTCCCCCACCCCTGTAATCTAACTTTTGCTGCCATAAATAATAGAAGCATAATAAATTAAACCACTGAAGTGCATGCCTAGATTACGCAACACAAGAGGTGACCCAGTTGTTTGGAACGTGGAAACTTGGGCAGTGACCTAACTTTTAACCATTTGCCAATTTCTGTAAGAAAGTCCTTCTATACTGCACATCTTATAAACAAAGGGACTGTATCTAGATCTAGGGATGTCATTGCAGCCCTCATTAGGCCAGTTATTGAATATAATAACCCCTTTGGCATGTATCTATCCAGACATAAAACAACTGGAACACCCACAGAGATACCTTACTGAAAGGATCCAAGGCCTAAACAACATGTCAACAATGGATCAGCTTGAAGCCCTGTCACTTTTCTCAGTATCCTACGGACTGCCAACAGATGACCTATGCCTGGCATGCAAGGCATTCTCTGATCCAATACTGATGGATTTGCTGCACATCAGTAAGTCAAATGACATCAGAAAAACTCAGTCTAGGAATCTAAACCTGTTCTGCAACATCAACATCATGGTTTGGTGAGGAAGGTATATCTCTCAGGGAATGTTACTATTCTGGAACAGACTCTCCATCCACATAAAGCAAAGTTCATCCCTTTCCATATTCAAGTACAACTTGGATGTATGGTTGGGAAACAAAAAATTAATGTTAGGACTGTCCTCTGTACTACTAACAGACAGAGGCTGCTCCTGAATGCTTTATGCCATACATGGGTCCCCTCAAATTATCTATGGTGTGATCCCAGTTATTCTTATTAAGGTAATATATAATTATCAACCCTGGGATAAGAAAATGCCAAGCTCTAGCCAAATGGGATAGGTTAATTTGAGCACAAAAAAGGAATTAACTAGGCTTAAAATTGCCAGGAAGACAGCTAGCCTAGAACTTACTTATGAACCTATGAACAAGCCTGATATTCTCATCATAAATGAAGCATGGCTTAAACCTAGCATAAACAACTCCAAAGCTACATCCCTAGCTACAATATTATCCATAATGACCATATAAAGAGGGAAGGTTGTAGTATTGCTTTAATATTTCCCAACAAGTACCACATTTCCCCCTACAACAAACCAATACCAAAATTCAATTCAGCAGAGCTTCTTGTTACTACCCTCAAAATAAACAAATATGTATCACTGTCCTTTACATCCTTTCTGGTGACAATGCAGCTACACTGGAAGATATCCTACATTAGATATCCACAACAATTCCACAAGGAAAAATACCACTAGGTGATGTGAATGTCAGTTGGTAGGACATAACTTATAACTCCCCAGTATCTAACATGAACTTATACTGTTTCACACAACTAATAAATAACCACACATTATAGAAAGACATCACACTCCTTACTAGACTGGATCCTAGTATCAGACTCTACTAAATTCATCACTTCAGGAACAATGTCAGACTGTCACAGACTAATCTATACAACTAGGCATCTGACACATTTACTTATGTATCACGATTATAAAACAACATGCAACCTGTCCAAGTTTAACCCAGAAATATTCATTACTACCCTTTCATTTATTAACTGATACATGGTAAAAACAGACAATGCAGTAAATTAACTCAATACAACTTTCCAAAATATTCTAAATATCCTTACACCTCTATAGACTAAAAATAGAATGCAATTTGGTTATCCAAAAAGACTAGAATGCTAAGACAGGACAGAGGAAAAGTATGGAAAGAAGAACAAAATTAAGAAACATCATAATATCTGAAAAAATTCAGAATGCTCAGAAGGGCTAGGAAGGTGGCCTAATGGTTAAAGTGTTTGCCTTACAAACACAAGGTGCAGGGTTTGAGTCTCACAAGGGGTAATTGGCTAGGCTTACAATGGCTCACAAGGGCAGTTAGCCTAGTACTAATCTATGAACCTATGCTTCTCGACCATACTAAAAGCAAATAAATGAAGGCAAAAAAAAAAATACTATAGCAACATTCAAAACAATAGTGAGCACAAAATAAAATATTCTGGTCAGCCATTAAAGAAATATTGCATCCCTGCCAAAAATTCAACCCTAACCCATCTCAGGACAATTCACTAAAAATGTTGGTTTGTATCACAATATGCTGATTACTAGTTGTTTGTTAGTAATTATGAAAATAAGAAATATTTCCATTTGTACTTAATACTTCAAAAAACAAGTAACTTCAAACTGCTGCACGAAATTAGATGAAACCACAGATATTGTTGAAGAAAACTGATATTGATATTTGCACTGTAAGTTGTACAATCACAGTGGGTAAACAAGTGGAACCAAGGAACTGTAGAAAAACAACCACTTGAAGGAGGTGTCCAGTAACACAAGATACCAGGTGTCCTCAATGAAAATGCTTTAATGCAAAGCCAAAATCCACAGCAGCAACAGATACAATTTGCAAAAAGCAGCACAGCTACAAGAACAGAATGTTGGATAAGCGCTTTTGTCTGCTACCATAGCAGACTTTATCAAATCTACTGCTGCCTTACACAGGTGTAGTTACATAATCAGTATAATTAACTCCTTAAAAAGTTTTAGACATAGTACACTCAACACACAATGATAAAAAAGAAAAAAGTAAAAAACATGTCATAACTTAGCAGCCCTCTCTATTAAAATTGGTTTTAAAGACAAACTGTCATTTAAGCCTGGTGGGTACCAGGCATTTAAACAAAGCTGCCATTTAAGCTCACTTTTATAAATATTGTTAGCCCAATTGCCACCCCTGGCTTTTTTCATCACCACTTCTAGTATACCAAATTTGTAGCCAGAAAACGACCCACATATAATGGAATATCTATAAAGGGCATTGTTTGTGTTATGAGTGTTGATGGCATACAAGTATTCATATATCCTCTTCTTGAGGGTTCTTTCCATTTTATCATTAATTCCATAACAAAGTTAATCATTGTATTACTTAGTTTAGAATATTCCAATAAGGCTTCATGGAACAACTCCAAACCTTCATCATGGGGGATTGAACTAAATAAATCTACAATGTCAATATTTTGGCTTTGCATTAAAGCATTTTTATTGAGGACACCTGGTATCTTGTGTTACTGGACACTGACTTCAAGTGGTTGTTTTTCTACTGGATTCAAACAAGAGTGGCTTTTTTACGGTCTCTCCAGTTAAGGCAGTTTTCATCCAGGGTGTACCGTAAGGCCACCTATTCTAACTGCTTTTTGAGTTACCAGAGTCAACACCCCTACCATGTTAACAGGAATTTGGTTAGGGGGCAAATGATAAGGGGGGCAAGAATTTGCTCTACCCTTGATAACTTGAAAAGGGAACTGGGATTGTTGACACAGATGTTTAAGCAAGAGAGTACCCCGATTGTATGTTGCGACAGATAAATAGTGAGGTGTTGGAAGGTTGGGGTAAGACATTTGTACCCCTGTTAGGACAAGGAAATATTGAAGTGAGTGTAGAACAAACCACCTCGACTGACCTTCAATTGTTGGATACACAGGATTTTCTGAATTCTATGTCCATACAATTTGGTTCATTTGGGAATACGGTTAAGGACATCTTGTGTAAGAACTGGGTTATTTTGGAGTGTAATAATGAATTTACTCAAGCCTTGGGTTTGGGTCCCACATTTTCTTTTAATGTGGGTAATAATTTAAAAACTTTGTTAGAACATCCTGTTACTAGGAGGAACAATAACAGTACCAAACCATGCGGTAGGTGTAATTATTGCCCCTATGTACTGAACACACGAGAGATCACTTTGGGGGACCCAGTCCACAAAGTTAGGTTAGTGGGGGTAATTGTAACACTGTAGGACTGGTTTATTTGTCTGTTTGCACTGGTTGTAAGGCATACTATGTGGGTAAAATGGAAAGAGCCCTCAAGAAGAGGGTGCATGAACACTTGTATGCCATCAACACTCGTAACACGAACAATGCCCTTTATAGACATTCCCTTATATGTGGGTCGTTTTCTGGCTACAAATTTGGTATACTTGAAGTGATGATGAAAAAAGCCAGGGGTGGCAATTGGGCTAGCAATATTTATAAAAGTGAGCTTAAATGGCAGTTTTGTTTAAATGCCTGGTACCCACCAGGCTTAAATGACAGTTTGTCTTTAAAACCAATTTTAATAGAGAGGGCTGCTAAGTTATGACATGTTTTTTTCTTTTTCTTTTTTATCATTTGTATGTTGAGTGTACTATGTCTTTAAAACTTTTTAAGGAGTTAATTGTACTGATTATGTAACTACACCTGTGTAAGGCAGCAGTAGATTTGATAAAGTCTGCTATGGTAGCAGACAAAAGCGCTTATCCAACATTCTATTCTTGTAGCTGTGCTGCTTTTTGCAAATTGTATTTGTTGCTGCTGTGGATTTTGGCTTTGCATTAAAGCATTTTTTATTGAGGACACCTGGTATCTTGTATTACTGGACACTGCCTTCAAGTGGTTGTTTTTCTACTGTAAGTTGCACATCTTGAGAAATATCCAGTACTATCTGTATTGTTAATTATACAGTTAAACGTGTTTACATATTGCTGTAAAGATCTTAGTAAACATGCACTTATATATGAATTTTTGGTTGTCATGTGAAAGCTTATGTCTAGTTAACAAAAATGTTCTAACCGTATATGTCTATGTTGGGTTCTGGCGTGTAGCTTGTGAGACATTTCCCTGCGAGCTACAACACTGAAACCAGAAGGCTGCAGCGCCACTTCACCATAGAGTGGTATGGCTGAAAAACACAATCACTGCAGCCTTAAGCTGCAACAAGAAACTAAGCACATTGTGACGATTCCAAAGGACAGCTACCTGGCTGTATTCTAAAAGAGACAGCAGAGCTTGAAGAGTTGTCGTCATGATATACACAAGTACAAGAAAACTGGACAGAGTCTAAAATAATGGGTGGACAAAGACCAAAAATAGGGACATGTTTAACTATTGCACCTATAAAACTATACTTTTAGACTGTGTCCAGTTTCCTTGTGCTTATGCACATTGTAACAATAACTCTTCTAGCGCAGCTGTCACTGTTAGAATACAGGCATGTAGCTGTCCTTAGGGATCACCATGATCTGCTTAGTTTCTTATTGAAGCTTAATTTCTTTAAACTAGCTAAAATTTCTCTAAATATTAAATCCTTGTCATATAAGTTTTATCTATTTTTAACCCATGTTTTCACAGTGCGTATGTCTCATTTAGTATAATTATTTAAACTGTATAAGTTTTGCATTATTTCTGGAGATTTTAAAATTATCTTTCTTAAAATATATTTCTAATACTTTGAAGCTTTTCAACCCAGGGATCCAGTGAAAACGAGAATCTACCCATTCAAACTTTCGCATTAATCAAATGTCAATACATAAAATAAATGAATAGCTAAATGTACATGGATGTAGAACATGGACCCTTTATGCTGTTCTTTTTAACATCCATGTGTTAGTGTCAGTATCATGGCAGTACAGGTATTCCACCACTAGTAAGGGAATGGTATATCTGCAGTATAATGGAGGACTGTACACATCTGTGTTCAAGTGTTCAGGTACTGTGGTAGCCAATTGAAAGGAAATGTAAAATTTGTTGTGACATTTCACTGCATTTGAGTTTTTGATGTGTGCTCAAAATGTATCAGATATGTTGTTTTTGTAATAAAGAACCCAATTTTCATAAAAACAGTAGTAGATGTCATTGCAGGAAACAGATATCTAGATTAAGATATATCCCCCTTGTTGCATAATAGGCATAAATTGGAGGGTGTCTCAGCTACAGTACTGACAGACACACGATTCAAACACAGAATGATTTTTTTTAAAGATAGTTCTCAGTATACTATAAAGAAAAAATGTGCTTCATTAGGTTCTCTGACAGTGATTCAGCTCATCTGTGATCACCTCACACAACTGAGATCACAAAAGAACAAAAGTTTCTAATGCAGGTAAAGGAATTGTCTTTTGTGGTAGTACAGGGACTTTATGCCAACAGTCATTTTGGTTAGGAACCTCTGTAGCTTTTCTAGTTGCTTAATATGTCTAGAAAGGTACATCCTAAAGGGATGTTTCTACTCAATAATTGGTCTAATTAGGACTGAAAAAAGAGGGATGATGACTTATTTTGACCTGGAAGATATGCCTTTCGATATTAGCTGTGCTGAATACAATGATATTTTGACCACTGATGCTGCATGATAGTTGAAGGAGAGGGATTTATAAATCAAGGTTCCAAGAATCCTGACTACATTATCATTTGGATTAGCACATTGTCTGTATTGTATGTTGTAAGAACTACTTACTAAATGTGATGATGCTACTTTTTCACATTTAATTTTAGTCCCTTTTTCATATACCACTTGTTTATGGGGGTTAATCCCGGTCTGGAAATTTAAAAAGTAGATGCTAGAAAAGGAGGGGTCCTAGTACTGAGACCTGGGGCTCACCACTTTTGTTTTTTGTTTTTTTGTTATTTTCTGAGCTTGCCTTGTTCCTCTTCTTCATCCTGATGGCCATCCCCAGTGTTCCACATTCATTAACAGGTCTACTGGACACTCCATTTCAGACAATGAGAATATTATGGCCATGGCTGACATGGAACCTAAGGATATCCTAAGGGGTCTTTTGCTGTCTACCTTCAGCCAGGAAGTTCTTCTATTCATGGCCTACACTGGTTACTCCCCCCACCTCCATGTAGCTTATGTGGTTACATTCAAAGATCAGATAAGCAATGGAGACATGTGGTGTCCCTCCCTGCCTGAGCAGCAGCTCAGTCATATTTCTATCCTTATCCCCTCTTTGGACCACTCCATTCTGATAGCATCCCCAGCCTTGGTCACAAATTATCATAGGACATACCCATATAGCAACTTCCCCCATATAATGGTCATGCATAGGACACACCCAAATAGCACCATCCCCCATGGGATGGTCATGCATGGGGCACACACACATAGCATCTTCCCCCATGTGATGGTCATGCATAGGACACACCCACATAGCATCTTCTCCCATGGGATGGTCATGCATAGGACACACCCACATAGCATCTTTCCCCATGGGATGGCCATGCCTCATCCCTCCCCAGGTGGCATCTCAATCAACTATGCTACTAATTAGACTTGCTGTGCCTGGGTCATAGCCAGGACTTTATCCCAGTAAACCACAGCACTGGCTGGGGCCTACCACTAGTCACGGGACCCACCACTAGTTACAGGGCCCACCACTAGTTACATTCATACTTTGCAAGCAGGTGCCTGTCACCTTAATTATGTTAGTTCTATCTTTCAACTGATTGGCTATACACCTCATTGCATATCTACTTTTAAGGCACCTAGCTTAGTTACAATACCAGCATGGTGTATTGTATGAAATGCTTTGGCCAGCTCCAAATAAAATGTGTGAGCAGAATAACCACTGTTAACAGCCTGTGTGAACCTCTCAAATAAGTAACTAAATTGAGAAGACAGGATCAGCTTTTGACAAAGCCAAACTGATGTGTGTCAAGCCTGACAAGGTTTTCAGTATCGTAAGTTATGAGGTCATAAATAATGTGTTCTATGACTTTGCAAATCAGACTAGTCAGGCTTATTGGTCTATGATTTCCTGGGTCAGTGGTAGGGTCTCCCTTGTGTAGGGATGTCACACTACAGTTTGCCATACTTAGAGGATGAATCCTGTAGCTATGCTCCAATTAGGATCATAAGATCATAGGAGGTCACTAGGCTATTGGACCTGAGACCCTTATAAGCCTAGCCAAGAGTTTAGCCCATGTTTAGACAAGTCATCACCCAAAGCCCCTGTTCAGCAGGGACACAGGTGGAATCCCAGGGGTGTATTTTCTGTTTCCCATCCAGTTATCCAGGTTTCACCTAAAAAGGGATAATGAGGTACTCTGCTTGTTGTGGAGAGGGAGTCTATTCCACAGATGGGTGAGTCTCTGGGACACAAATCTGTCCCACCAGTAAGTCTTATTGATGTCACAGACCAAGTTGAGGTCATACATATGGGTTGCTTGAGTGGAGCTTGACTTGCATATATGCAGCAGTCCCATCACGGCAGGGTCTGAGATTGCTTTATATTCCAAACAGAGGTCACCCCTGAGGAGTCTGTATGAAATTGTGTAGAGGGATAGGGCTTTTAACCTATCTGTGTAGGGTAGATGTTTGAGGCCCTGGATTCTCCTGGTGAGGAACCTCTGTGGTCTTTCCTAATTAAACCATTTAAGGAGATGTCCACAAGGGGATGTCTGGAACATCCAGATAAATTATTAGGCCACATAGATACAGTATTTTTGGTTTTAGACAACTCATTGAGTATACGTTCTTTGTGATATTAGGAGGTGTAAGGATTTCAGGATTCTGAGTAACTAAAATTGTTGTTTCAGGGGAGAGGTTTACACTGAATTTGTCTGCTGATGTGTTTGTTATGTCTACTGATCGAAGTGAGTGCTGCCATTTTGGAAAAGTTCAGAAACTTCTGGGTGTTATTCCTTAGGCGCATAACATCATTAATGAATGACATACAATTTTCCTTGGCTTCAGTAGCTAATTTAGATTTATGATTTGCTTTACTAGCCCTGATAGTAGCTCTTTACTTCCATGGTGATATTCTTGATGCAGTCTTTAATATAATGAATTTTAGATGTGTTGCATGATTTAAGAAGCTTTTTCTTCCTTGTTACAGTGTTTATTTCAGTTGGAGAACCATCCAGGGTGGTTTGTTTTTAAACTTCCCATTATATTTGGATCTAGGAAGGGTGGCCAGGTTAAGGCACTTATCTGTGTGGGAATAAACTCTTTTGAATACATAGTAGCTCTATAGATATTGGGTCTGATGGTATTACAAGTAAATATAGATAGCTTATCATTGAGTTTGAGCTTTTCTCATTGGAAATACCCAAATTCAGAATTATTACTTGTAGGGTATTAGGAAAGTTTGAAAGAGAGGGCAGCACAGTGGTGCATCTGGCAGTGCAGTGGTGCAGTGGTTAGCAGTTAGCATTGTCACCTCTCAGCAAGAGATTCTCTGGTTTGATTCTCGGCTGGGGTGCCTTCTGTGTGGACTCTGCATGTCCTCCCTGCATTCACAGGGGTTTCCTCCAGGTGCTCCGGTTTCCTCCCACTTTCCAAAGACCTGAGTCTGGAGCATTTCTCCCCTGGCCTCAGCTGAAAATGGGCTCTGTCCCAGTTGGACTTTCCCAGTAAACAAATGTTAAATAAATAAAATAAAAATAAATATAAGTTTATAGTCAGACTTAACCAGAGCTGGTGAAACTAGAGGGATGGTTTATGCTGTGGCTATATTAGTTGGGACCAGGTCAAAAATATTATGTTCCCTTGCTGTTTTGTTAACTATCTATTCCCAAATACATTTTATTTATTAAATCTCTGACGCTATAAAGTGTTCCTTTTTATTGATGGGTAGTGTAAATCTCCCATTCTAAAGTATTTTTTTTTTATTGTTAGTTCCTTAATTACACTTAGGAATCTTATGTGGTCATCAATGGACATGGTTGGTGTCCTGTAGCAGGCTGTAAGCTAATAATTTGTCTTGTTTAGGGCAAGTTGGAATTCAATGAGTGCAGTCTGTGGGTCTCTAGGAATCTGTCTAGTGGTGATGTGGCCTTTTACAAACATGGAAATGCCACTACAGCTTCCATCAGGCCTTTATGCAAAGAAGGTACATAACCCAGGCATAGTAAAAGTATGATCCTTATACTGAAACCTCATTTGAATACTTACATACACATTTCAGGAGCACCTCAAGATCATACAATTTGTTGTGAAGACTTCTGGCATTGAAATTAGCCAGAAGTCTTTTGATCTTGGATAGAAAGTATTAAGTAAGGAGGGAATGGATTGGAGCAGAGGGCTTGCCACGTGCGAAAAACACTTTTATTTGCAATTATCTAGCTTGTAAATTGAGCTGCTCAAGCACATGGATTATGAGAATGTATGTACTTACACTATTATTTATAAGCACTTTTGGCCAGGCTACTGTGATGTGAACTTCAGTGAAGCAAGCATACACAGTGGATCGTTAGGACATGCAGCAGTGGAAAAATGTCGAACTGTGTATTTTATATTTGGAGGAATGCAGGTGTTTGGGACTGGATATTACATCATGTTGATTACAGTAGATATATCTGTGATACATAGCTGTATCATACAATTTCAAGGAGACAGCTTTATATGACATGGACTTTTGGGGATAGCCTACAACATAGGTAGAGGCAGTAAAATCAGTTTTGAAGTGCATTTGAAATAGACTGTGGTCCTTAGAGATTCCAATGTATTAGCGTTCTTTTCATCTCATTTGAACTGCATACACTGTGACTGATGATGCTAGTGTCCTTCCACATAACAGGCCCCTTTGGGGCTGAACTGTTGTCATTATAGTGAAGCTGGCATAGCTGCATATTTAAGTGCTAAAATATCATTGTATATTTGCACTTTGTGTGTCACGTCTATATTAACATATATATATATATATATATATATATATATATATATATATATATATATATATATGTCATAAAATATCTTGTGCACTAAACTGTCAAATGTTCTTTTTATCTTGATACAGTTTAGTACTGTTTGTTTAAATCAAACCATTTTTGTCATGAGCAGGATATTGTCAGAAGTAGGAACACCGACTCTTCCTTTTCTTCTGGGTTGTGTTTGTAGTCACTGTAAGTTAGGTGTCTTGTACTACCTAGTATTTTAGACATAATGATAGTTTCTGTATCGGGGTGGGAGAGTTTGTAAGATTTAGTGCTACGGAAGGTGATAAATCTAGTGGTGTGTGTGTGTGTGTGTGTGTGTGTGTGTGTGTGTGTGTGTGTGTGTGTGTGTGTGTGTGTGAGTGCATGTGTATGTGAGTGAAGAGATCAGAGTGTGTGTGTGAGCGCATTTGTGGGTTAGGATTAGAACATGCCCAGTCCATCCTTCATTATATGTGCTAAACTTTGCCCCTTTCATTATGTGTGCTGACTTTTGCTCTCACCCAGAGGCTAAGCCTCACAGCAACTTTACACATTACCTTACAAAAAAAATTTCCTTAACAGTATCACTATTCAGACAAAGTATGTCTGAATTTACTGTTAGTTTTTTTTTAATTGATCATCTGCAAAAGGAGGACGTTTGTTTTCCTTTTGCAATTAGTGTAGTTTTGACCTCATTTTTTGGTGTAAGATAGTTTCAACATGCAGAAATAAATGTAATATGCATTGATATTTCTTGATTTTTCATAAATATTTCATATATATATATATATATATATATATATATATATATATATATATATATATATATATATATATAAAGTTAATCGAAATTTACTTTCATGTTTCCAATTCTTTGAAACTTCAGTTATCCGAAAGAACAGACTGATGAAAGCCTTTCCCTGTGAAAGGAACCACTTGGCCACCACGAAAAAACCCACACGGACCAAAACCCCCAATGTGGGGGTTAAATATTCCAAGAGATCACACTTCATTGCAAAAAGGGCAAAGTTCACTATGGTGGCCAAGTGGTTCCTTTCACATGGAAAAGATTTCATCAGTCCCTGGGAGCAGGTAAGTGAGTTTCGATTAACTGTAATTTCGATGGCTCAAAGTAGATCCATATATATATATATATATATATATATATATATATATATATATATATATATATATATATATGTATATATATATATGTACACACACACACACACACACATATATATATATATATATATATATATATATATATATATATATATGTGTGTGTGTGTGTGTGTGTGTATATATATATATATATATATATATATATATATATATATATATATATATAGATATATATATATCTAGATATAGATATATAGATAGATATTTGGGTCTAGTGATATTAGTCTAAACTGCTTAAGGTCAACATCAAAATGCTCAACAAAAAGGTGTAAATAAATATTGTCAGAAATTTTTTTTGTTGTAAAATAGTTTCAGCATGCAGAAATAAATGTAATATGCATTGATATTTCTACATGTTGATTTTTTATACATTTTACATATATATATTTATAGATTTATATATATTTGGGTCTAGTGATATTAGTCTAAACTGCTTAAGGTCAACATCAAAATGGTCAACAAAAAGGTGTAAATAAATATTGTCAGAATTGATATTACACCAATGAAGGGTATATGCTATTTCCCTGGAACTAATATTACCTCACTGAAGGGTATATACTCTTTCCTCAGTATAATGTGACCTCAAGGTTGGTATATTTAATTAGCAGGGAGTATGAGGAATGCAGGGGGGGCTTGTACTCCTGCAAAAACATGTTTTTTAATGTGTTTAGATTCTGTCGACCATTTTGGTTTAGAACTGTTTTGTTGCCTAATATCATTAGATCCATGTATATTTAGTCTGGTTTTAGTGACACATATCACCACAAACTGAATGTGAAAAATTAATACATTGTGATCTGAAGAGCCCAGTTATTCTACAAGATTATTAACTAATGTGGAGGGATCTACCAGATGGCATAAACCAAAGATACTCAGTAAATCTACAACTTACAATGCATAATGCAAACTCATTTTGAGATGTTCATAGGATCATAGGAGGTTACTAGGCTAATAACCCTGGGGCCCGTACAAGCCTAGCCAAGAGTTTATCTCCAAAAAGAAGCCTCAGTCTGCATCTGTAGCCCCTGTCATTGAGGACACAGGTGGAACCCCTGGGACAAATTTGTGATTTCCCATCCATCTACTCATCAAGGTTGCACTTGAAGAGGGTCAACAAGGTGTTTGTTTGACATGTATTGGAAGTCTATTCCAGAGATGAGGCAGCCTCTAGGAGACAAACCTGTCTCTCCAGCAGGGTTTGTTGATGTCACATATTAGATTCAGTCCTTTTGAGCGGGTAATGCATGAGGAGTTAGACTGGAGCATCTCTAGTAGGGCAGGGTCCGAGATTGCCTTGTAGGCAAGACACAGATCACCCATGAGCAATCTGTATGATACTGAATAGAGTGACAGTGATTTGAGCCTGTCCACAAAGGACAGGTGTTGGAGGCCATGGATTCTCTTTGTGAGGTATTTCAGTGGCCTTTCCAGTTGGTGCAGATGTTTGGAGAGGTACATACCAAATGGGGCGTTATACTCAATTATTGGTCTAATGTGGGAGAAGTATAGCGACGTAATAACCTCCTTTTTTCTGGATTCAATCCCTTTACTTATGAGATGAACCAAGTAAAAGGCTTTTCTGACCACTGCTGCTACATTATGGTTGAATGTGAGGTTGTTATCAACCTGAGTGCCCAGGTCTTTCACCACAGGTTGTGCACTTAGGAGGTTGCCGTTGATGTAGTAATCAGTAGGGGTCATGTTTTTGACGAATGGAATGATGATACATTTTTTTGCATTTAGCTTGAGGCCATGACTTTGGCACCAGTCATTAGTTGCTGTGAGACCCTCTTGCAGTATGTTAACATCATTTGGGGAGTCAATGACAGCACCCAACTTACAGTTGTCTGCAAACCTGGACAGCCACAGGCCTTTTGTCTTTGTCTGGACCACTGAGAAGTAGAAGACAAACAGTAGGGGTCCCAGGACAGATCCCCGGGGAACTCCACTAGTGACAGGCCTGCTATTGGTGGTGGAGGCACCTATTATGACTTTGAAAGGTCCCGTCAGTGAGCCAATTGGCCAACCACTTGATCAGATAGGGATTTACACCAAGTTCTGTTAGCTTTTCGATGATGCCCGAGTGGAGGATTGTGCCAAAGGCCTTGGCCAAGTCAAGGTAAGCTGACTTTCCCTCATCCAAGGCCTTGGTGACAGTCTCAAAGAAGTCATCCAAGTTCAACAGGCAAGAAATGCCCTTGACGAATCCGAACTGGGTGGAGTCAAGTACTTGGAGATTGCCTATGTCCTTGTTTATGAGATCCATAATAATAATATGCTCCATGGCTTTAGAGATCAGACTTGTCAAGCTAATGGGACGATAGTTTTCAGGATCAGTAGTTGCACCACCTTTGTGCAAGCGGATGACAATGGCAATTCTCCACTCTGCTGAAATGAAGCCAGTACTTAGGCTGTGGTTGAATACGGTGCTCAATGGTGAAGCCATTTCTTGCTGGAGATGGTGCAGAATACAGTCTGGGATATTATCAGGTCTGATGGAAACTGTGTTCTTTGCCTTGAATAGGGCCTTTAGCACTTGATCTACAGAGATGTGAGGTGTGGGACAAGTATTGCTGAGGATAAAAAAGGCCTTTGGGGGGACAGAGGGGTGAAGTTTGTGCTGAACTTATCTGCTAGTAGGTTGGCTAAGTCAACAGGATCGGTGTAAGTGATATTGTTAAGTACTAATTCAGAACAAACCTGAGCTTTGCCATGGAGGTTCCTGGTGTAACTGAAGAAGGCTTTGTGGTTTCCCTTTGTTTTGGTAGCTAGTTTCAATTCATAATTAGCTTTGGAGGCTTTCACTGGTGATCTAATTTGCTTCTTGAGGCTAAGTAGGGAGTTTTTCTTTGGACTATGTTCTTTTTTAACCTTGGACAGCAGTTTCTTCCTTTTGTTGTAAAGCCTGTTGATAGAGGATGTCCACCAAACAGGTTTATGTTTCCTTGAGGAGCAGGTTTTAGTTCTCTTGGGTATGGCTGAGTCCATGCAGTTGTACAGATGGTTGTATACTGCATTGGTGAACTGTTTAGCATAGTTGTCTGCATCCTCTGGGGGGGGGTGAAGCTACAGATACCCTCCCTTAGGAGGTTGTAGTCAGCTTTTGAGAAGTTTTTTAGCTTGATTACGACTGGGGGGCTTGGGTGAGATAGAAACTTTGAATGAGACAGTTTAATGATCTGATCTCACCAGGGAAGAATATATTATGGGAGTGGTGCAGTAGTCGCCCATGTTGGTGAGAACCAAGTCCAGAATCTTATCTCCCCTTGTGGGGGATGTGATGAGATGGTCTAGTGTGTTAGAATTGATGAAGTCAAGGAATGTTTGAGTGAGTGCATTAGTGCAGGAATACTTCACCCAGTCTATGGTGGGGTAGTTGAAGTCACTAAGGATCAGGGTGTTAGGTGATATATTAATGGAGTCAAGTAGATCCAGGTAAGAGGAATGGGTGTCCTGAGTCATGGAGGGGAGGTCTATAGTTGGCTGTAACTTGGATGGGTGTCTTGCCAGCAGTCAGTTACACCTGGAGTAGTTCCAGTGTGTGTCAGGCTGGCAAACCATTCTGGAGGTGTGCCTGTTCTTAATGAAGATAGAGATTCCACCATCCTTAGTCTTCCTGATTCCATTTTGGGGTCAGAATGTGTGGAATGAGTTATAGCCTGGTAAGGCAGGGGTGCTCTCCAAAGCCCTGAACCAAGTTTCTGTGACTACACAGGCATCAGCATCTGCCAGTGCAAGGAGAGCCTCCAGTGACTGCATTTACAGATTAAGGCTCTTAGCATTAAGTAGCATGACTTTCATTTTGTTTTTTGACAGATGTTGGAAGATTTTCTTTGGGGCATTGCCTAAAAAGGCACAATGGGGAAGATGAGAGCCTTGGCCAGGATCCAGAAACCAAGTGATGATAGGTGGAGGCCATCCCTGGCAAAGCATCAAGGCCTGTCGACCATGTCATCCCAGGCAGACAGATACTGGATCCCCTTGGAATGACACTAGAAACTAAGCCAATCGTTGAAGTCAATTATTTTTTGTTGATATTGTGGTATAATTCCTGGTGAAGGTAGGATGCTGCTTAGGGCTAGGGTCATACCTACCTGGGACATGTACTCTGATAGCTCAATCATGTCTCTGTTCATATAGTCCAGGGAGGTACATCTCAAGTCATTCACACCAACATGGACAATGACAGAGTTGTACTTGTACTTGTTGTGGAGAGACTTAAGTGCATGTGTGATGTGGCAGATTCTGGCACCAGAGAAACAACTGACTGTGACCTTCTCCTTGTTGAGCCTGGTGAGGGGGACATCAGTGTGTCTGACAATTGAGTCAACAATGGCTAGTATGTATGGTTTATTGTTATGTCTTGTGGGGTTTGATGTGGCATATTATGGCACCAGAGAAACAACTGACTGTGACCTTCTCCTTGTTGAGCCTGGTGAGGAGGACATCAGTGTGTCTCACAATTGAGTCAACAATGGCTAGTATGTATGGTTTATTGTTATGTCTTGTGGGGTGTGACGGTTTATTGTTTTGCTTTATGGGCTGTGTTTGTGAGACACTGGTGTGTTGTCTGCTGTGTGTGATGTCTTTGTTGTTGTGTGTGAAGTGTTTGTGAGTGTGTTTTGGAGGTCTCTGCTGTTTAAGTAAGTGTGTATTGAGGACCTCTGCATAGGTGTGTGTGTGTGTGTGTGTGTGTGTGTGTGTGTGTGTGTGTGTGTGTGTGTGTGTGTGTGTGTGTGTGTGTGTGTGTGTGTGTGTGTGTGTGTGTGTGTGTGTGTGTGTATTGTACTTGGCTATGTGATGTGCATGGTGTGGTGTTTGTACTGGCAATCTCCTCTTTTTCAGGAGTACTGAATGTGGTGCAAGAGAGCATGGACTCCAGGTTACTGATGTAGATGCATCTCTTGCAAGTACAATAATTATGTGCTAGGAGAAGAGGGCTGTCAGTAAACATGAGCCAGTTGCTACACTGTTTCAGTATGCCCATGGTGACCAGCCTGGCAGGAGAAACTGATAGGAATTTCCAGATATAGTGCTCTGAATGCTTGGGCGGACTTATGGAGAGAGGGTTTTGATAAGGATTTGTCCACAAGAGCGTAGACCACAAGAACCTTGTTACATTTAAGTTAACTGGCCTGAAGCCCAAGTTCTAAAACCAAAAATAAGAAGCTAGAATAACAGATAAATTTAATCAGGCTACTAAGAAGCAGTAATAAATGCAACAGAATAAAAGCGCTTGAACACTTAAGAGCACGCAGCAAAAATAAGGTAATAAAGTAGGAAGAACACAATTACAGTAAAAGGAGCTGAATAAAGTGTACATTTTTTGTTTTGTTTTTGCTACACATTAGGATAATTAAAATCACCAATTAGTATGGTTTGCACATATTTTAAGAAACTATCTAGTACATGAAGAAATTCAACATGATGATCAATGGTTGTTTATATAGCTATTTATTTATTCATTACTTATTTAAATTTGTTTAGTCGGGTAGACCACTGAACAAACAATGATCATTTACAGGCTCAACATAGAGTTACAGGCTCAACCAGAGTCTGTTCATATTCAAAGTCCCGGAAACATTGGTAGAATTACTGCAGGCTATGCACAAGGATCCAATGACATAAGTACCAACAGTATTCGGTCTCATGGAGGGGTTCTCATTGGGGGTGGGTGTACATTAGAGTTCAGCTCTGAACCCAGTGCTGTTCATCGTGGTTATGCACCACAGCTTGGAGGGGGCAGATCAACAAAGCTGTTGTTTGAAGATGGTACGTTTCCACAAACAGCCTCTGAACCGTAACTTTAGCAAGTGATAAAGGACTGGAATGCAAAAGTGGAGGCACATGGGATGAAACTGAGTACAGACAAGACAGTGGTCATGACAGTAAATGTGGGAATCAGAAGAAGCTGAAAACTGAGAAATAAGAGAAAATATTAGATCAGGTTAAAAGTTTCAAAAACTGGGAGGAGTGGTTGAGGGACCTATGAACTAGGAAGTCAAATGGTGTATAGTATCATGGGTAGTTTAAGACAGAAGGATGCCAAAGAAGCTGAAGAGTGAGGTATACAAAACATTGGTGTGACCAGTGCTTGTATATGGCACAGAAACCTGGGGAATGAAGGGAAAACAACTGAGGGGGCTTGAAGTGATGAAGAAAAAGTGCCCAAAATGGGTGTTAGGATATATGTTGTGGGACAGACAAATAAATGACAACATCAAAGAAGATGCCAAAGTAGCCCCATTTGCAGAGAAGGTCTAGGACAACAGATTACAGTGGTTTGGTCATGTGTAGGAAAGCAGAAGACAATTTAGAAAAGAAGTTATGGGAGAAACAGAAAGAAAGTGGAAGATATAGGAGAAACAGAAAGAAAGTGGAAGATATAGGAGAAACAGAAAGAAAGTGGAAGATATAGGAGAAACAGAAAGAAAGTGGAAGATATAGGAGAAACAGAAAGAAAGTGGAAGATATAGGAGAAACAGAAAAAAGTGGAAGATATAGGAGAAACAGAAAGAAAGTGGAAGATATAGGAGAAACAGAAAGAAAGTGGAAGATATAGGAGAAACAGAAATAAAGTGGAAGATATGGGAGAAAAAGAAAGAAAGTGGAAGATATAGGAGAAACAGAAAGAAAGGAGGAGGAAAGCAGACATTATGCCAATAGATGGATTGATTGGATGAGAGAAGGCTCTTTCAGTCAAGCATGACTGTCAAAGTAGGTAAGAGAGTGACTTTGAATCTAGAAATGTGATGACAGATGACATGACACCAGGACCCTATTGTAGAAATGGGAAACAGTGGGTTGATGATGATTATGATCTATGTTCATATTAGGAGTTCTATAACACATTATCAGTTTTACCCAATGCAAGCTTGTAAATGTAATTTCAGTTCCATTGATTTCATATGTTGGAACCAGAAAACGTTGGTGACCTTGAATGGAATCATCCAAGAGAGCAAGTGTACTCATCTTGTTTGTGATGACTTGAATGCCGACATACCCAATATAGTTCTGAAAATGTACACGGGATGCAATCATTATTTTTTATGTATTTGTTTATTTTCTTTTTTATTAGTTAACTTTCTAGAAGTCTGGATTCTTGGACATTTTCAGCTATGACTAAAACACCGTGTGAATCAAGCTTTTCACTGATTTATAATTTGCATAGATGAATAGTATGTAGGTTAAACACATGAATTATGTACATACATACATATATACATACACACACATATATATATATATATATATATATACATATATATATATATATATATATATATATATATATATATATATATTTAACATATATATACTTATGGTTTATAATCAAAATGTGGAAAATCAAAATAATTTCCACGTTTTGATCAAATCAGTTTTCTGAATTTGATAATACAAAATTACCAAAATCTCAGAAATGGTAACCACAGAATTGACATCTGAACACTGAAGTTCCAGTGTCAAAAGTCTGTGTTACCGGTAATGTTTTGCAGGGGGGTAAGCCCCCCTGCACCCCCCCACATGTGGGGGGCTACTACCCCAACACCCCTTGCCTATTATATATTGCAACTCTGAGATCGCATTACAGTGAGAGAAAGGGTAAATTTGCTGATTCCCTCTATAATCTGATCTGTTGTCAGAACATTGAATGCACATTAGTGATTGTACACTACCAATGCAACATTTTTCAGAACGGCATTACGGAAACTGGAAAAGATGCATTTAACCATTCCCGTTTCATAAGTGCCATTCCACATTTTAATAGTAAACATATATATATATATATATATATATATATATATACATATATATATATATATATATATATATATATATATATATCCATACATTCATACATATACACATACATGTTAATAATAATCTTGAAGTTTTGATAGCTTCTAGCTTTTCTTTCATTTTTCATAAGCAATATACATTGCTTTTAGTTTACCTTTTAGGTTCATAGATTGATACTTAGCTTACTATTGGCAAATCCTCAACAAACCTAAGGCTACAGTACATTTGTAGTAACAGGAGCAGACTAATTCCCTTTGGACAGAAGATCATTCATATTAATACCAGCATGAATTTGTGGTTACCCATCCAGTCACTGACAGGGTTTGTGAAGATTGTCACAGAAGTACTTTATATGATGTGCAAAGGGTGGTGGGGAGGACACTTGGTAAGAACTCTGTTGTGTTGTGAAGTGCTGCTCCTACAATGGAGGTTTAGGACTTTGGATCAAGTGCTTATCAGACTGTTTAATCTATGAAGGTTGAGAGCCAAAAGGCGCTGAGTCTTTCAGATTGTCAATAATTAAGCAGTAGCCTACTCTCAATAGTCTGTATGAGATTGGGAAAAGGGACTGAGAGATGTTAACCTGTCAGTGTAGCTTGAGTCATTTAAACTACAGTTTTTTTTTTTTTTTTTTTTAGTTAGGAGTCTTTGTGACCTTTCAAGTTGTGTGTGAAGTTTAGACAGGTACATTCCAAAGGAGCCAAGGTATTTAAGGGTGGATCTAGTAAGAGAGGAGTAAGTGGGACAAGGACATCCTTTGACCTAAATGAGATACCTCAACATATAAATTGTGTGAAGCAGAAGGACTTCCTAACTACAACCAAAACATGGTGGCCAGAAAGCAGCTAATGTCTATGTAGAACCCCAAGTCTATAAAACAGAGTCTGTTTTGAGGGAATACCAACATGTGATAAGAGAAGGGGGCAGGGGCTTTACTGAAGGTTGCTATATCGCACTTTTTAGCATTTAGGTTGAGATCCTGGGCCTTGGTTAACAACCAGACTTTTCCATGATAAAGGCTTTGCTAGAGAATATGGGAATCATAGGAGAAATGAACACTTGGACCTAATTTGGAGTCATCGGCAAACTTTATTGGCTAGAGATTTTGAATACCCGATTTCTCTTCTGAGAAGCAAAAGCTAAATAAGAGGAGACTCAAAACAACCCATGGAACACTACTACTGGCATCTCTGTAGAAGAGATACCCCTACTATACCAATGTAAGTTCTGTCAGTAATCCATGTTGCAATTTAGTGGACAGCATGAGGGTTAAAGCTGAAGATACTCTACTATCTCTAAAAAGTTCCAGACTGGTGTCTTGCAAGACCTGATGAAACACAGTAGGGTTCCTGATGAATAAGGATACACCTCCACAATTTTCAGTAGTCATGATGCATGGTAGGTACAATGCACTGGTAAGAAGGGAGTCCTATCATTTTTTATACAAATTCTTGGAGACTACATAAATATGGATATTGTTAGAAATGGAGAGATGTGCCTTCAGAGTGAGTAGGTTATTGCATTATTTACAGACTGAGTTTGAAACAACTAGGAGTAAGGGGCTTTCAGTAAATGTGAGCCAGCTCCTACACTGTCTCAATATATTTAGTGCATGTAGGCTGATTGACAGATAAGAACAGCTTATGAAATGATGATGATAGATGTTAAGTTACTGATAGGTTTAACTCAATGTGCTGAATTAGAAGACAGGTGTTAAGATAAAGTACAATGTTAGGCTACAGATAGAGGTTAACCAAGTGCTGTGTTATCAGACAGGCAAGAAGACAACTTATGGTAATAAAGAATGGGGGGTGGGGGTGGGCAAGGAAACAAATAAGAAAATCAGAAAAACTGACAATGTAATAAACACTTGTTAGCATAGTACACTAGTTAAAATAGCTGGAGATAATGGCCGAGCATAGATTAACAAAAATATGACAGAAAAACATCTGCAACTAAAGCACTATCATAAATAGTACTACATGAAAATAAATTATAACACAGTACAACTGCTGCAAGTGGGTAGTTAGGTGTCCATTAGTGCAGACACAAATACAAATATTCAGAGAACATTACCTTACAGTACAGTATATCTGATGTTAGGTAATATTTCTATGTCTATCGATGCACACAAAAATCCACTGTTTTCAAGCAAGGCCTTTGGAGAGAAACTCCACTTTTCCTCTAGTGGTTCAAATTCTGCAGTGTTACTTCAACAGTAGCCAGAAAGAAATGGACCAGTGAATACTATAAATAAAGTTAAAAATGCCTTATTTATAAGCAGCTAGTAAGAAGAGAATAGCTCATTTGACTTCCACGTCATAAGATGTTACATAATTATTACAGGTGCCCTTGGCTAGGTTAGAATCTAATAATCTGTAACTACATATCAGGCACTGAAGGACCCATTTTACCTAATGAGATAAAAATTGTCATCTTCTTTAGTAGCATATATCACTGGTGCTAGATGTGGTTAATTTCACAAACATACACACACACACACACACAAACATATATGTATATTATTTTATATATATATATATATATATATATATATATATATATATATATATATATATATATGGGTCTACTTCTACTTACCAAGTTTATACTTCTCCGAATGGGAGATTGCCGACACAACTTCACCGAAGCTCCATTAAACCGAAATCATGGACTACCAAACTTCTTTCCCTGGGAAACAAACCACTTGGCCACCAGATAAAATAATTCAGTGGAAAGAAATTAAACCCACATCCCCTCTAACTTAATATATCAACTATGAGATCGCACTACACTGGGGAAAAGGGCAAAGTTCACCCTGGTGCCCCCCCCTCCCACTGCATTCTATACATACCAATTCCAAAATTGCACTACAATGGGGAAAAGGGTAAATTCCCTTTTCTTTGCTCTATTGCGATCTCCATTCATAAGCTTCAGGTTTTTGGAAAATTGATCTTATGGTCTCAACCATATCAGTTTTGAGTTTCTGAAAACTCAAGCTTCTGCTATTGATCCATATATATATACCCTGTATTTTGTTACCCTTCATCAATCTTACACTACTGCTATGACATATACTACTATCCTTTTCTTCCCTGAACTATTCTATCCTTTCTGAATCTGCCTTATTCTTTCACCTAATTATCTTTTAACTGGCAACAGTAAGCTCAACTGCAAAAATAAATTTGCTTTTAAGTTCTATGTCCTCAATGCATATTGCTTATGTCTTACTATTATTTTTTGTATTTTACACAGCTAGTGCCTGGGCCACTGCTGAAAAAGTGCCCCTGCCCAGTAGAACTTATCCCAGTTAGCAAATATCAAAATAAATAACTAAATAAATAAATAAACAAATAAATAAAATATACACTTTGAACAATGACCGAACACTCTCTCTGAGATGATGTTCAATGGATAATACTTTTCATTATGTTTACATGGAACTTTGTGCTGTGTAAGTGTTTCAAGCAAAATTACTGTTATTTTACTTGTGTCATTCGTCTCTGTTAAACAGTAATGTTGGATAGTTAACTTTTGTGCATTTAACAGGTTAAATTAGTAATTAATTTCTCATGAGTTAATCTGTCTAGATTCACAAATGTTCATAGGTACCTGCTAGGCTTTTGATCTGTAAGGTTCTTAAGAAGCCTAACCTTAGATTCCCATGCTGGTTTTTAGCCCTTATATTTTGTATAAAAAATAACCTAAATATGGGCCAAACAAAGATATGTTGGGAGATTTACATGTTTCCCTATCCATGAGGGATAGAGGGTATTAATCCAGGAGTGAATTTGTGGTTACTTATCCATTCATCCAAATTACTTTTAAACTGAATAATAGAAGAACTTTGTTTTATTTGGCGTGAAAGCTGTTTGCATAGAAGTGATATTCTCTGTTATACATGTCTTTCCCTCCAACATGTTCTATTTATTTTGCAAAAGAAACTGAGATCCCCACTGAGCAGGTGTTTATGGTAATATTGGACTTGTGTGTATAATAGGTCTGAAGTAATAGTTGTTTGAAGATCTATATGTGAGGCACAGGTCACCTCTTAGCAGTCTGTATGATACTGAGAAGAGGGACAAGACTTTGAAACAGTCTGTATAGTTCCTATGATTTACTCCCTTGATTTTTTTAGTGAGAAAGTGTTGTGGTCATTCCATTTATGACAAGTGTCTGGACACGTACATACCAAACATAGTATTATACTCAGTGATTGGCCTAATGAATGCTGAGAACAGTGGAACAATTACATCTCTGAATCTGAATGCAATAACCTTACATATAAGCTGAGCAATAAAAAAGGACTTAGTTCCAACAGTGGAAACACAGTGATCAAAGATAATTCATTGCTGACATAGTTTCCTAGATCCCTAACTACTGGATCATTTTTCAGGGGTATGTTGTAAATGTGATACCCACAGGAGGACTCATGCTTGCTGAAGGATACAATTATACAATTCTTGCATTTACTTTTAGTTCACAGTTTTGACACCAGCTATTTGTTTTGGTTAGGAACTCTTGGATCTCAATGCCCACTGGGGAGTTTATGATGGCACCAAGTTTGCAATCATCTTCTAACTTGGTCGGCCATAAAATCTTAACATTAGCTTTGACATCTGAGAAATAAATGCTGAAAAGGAGTAGCTTGAGGACTGAACCATGAGGCACAGCACTAGTGACAGGTCATTTGGTGGAGATAGAGCCTGTGACATCTCCACGCTGGGCCAGTAATCAAGGAGCTTGAATCCTCATCACTGACACTGGAGAGGGACGTGCACTTGAAATACAAATGGATACACTCAGTATTCCCAGACGCAGACCTCTCTGCATCAAGCACAATTTCCCTTAAGAGCACACAGGGTACACACTCAGCCCAGGGTCTGGGCATCTCTTTCTGCCTCCCACCCAGGTTCCCAATAAGGCTCCCCACTGGCACTGTGAAACCAGTGGTTCATGACTCTGCCCCAAATAGCTGACACACACTTTTTGAGATTTAATTTTCACACACACACACACACACACACACACACACACACACACACACACACACACACACACACACACACACACACACCCACACACACACACACACACACACACACACACACACACCTGGGAAAGGCTGGCACAGATAACCTGCTCTACCTATTTTGCCCAGACTATAAGG
Source organism: Protopterus annectens (assembly GCF_019279795.1). Lineage (NCBI taxonomy): Eukaryota > Metazoa > Chordata > Ceratodontiformes > Protopteridae > Protopterus > Protopterus annectens. The sequence continues at coordinate 541,222,561 of NC_056747.1, read as the reverse complement.
TAGATTCACTGCCACCAGTCAGTTACTATAAGGCTCTTAAAAGGGTATCCAATTATGCTGAGTGAAGCTAATATTAATACAAATGGTAATGTTGACCAATCAGCAAGGCTTTCAGGAGTGGCCAGAGTTACCACCAAATAAATATGCGCAAATACTCTCAAAGCTTAAATATTTTCTAAAAAGGACCAGCCACAATGAAACATTTAAACATATTTAATAAATAATAAAAGAACAAGAAACTACTAAAGTTATATTTACAGTAAACCACAGAGTTCAAATCACAGGAAATATTGAAAATAACATTGATGGACAGACTCATAGAAATAAAGAAAAACAATTTCTAAACTAAGCTTCTCTATATTCCTGACTGAATCTAGGAGAATTACTATGCCCTAATAACTTACTTGATAGAGCAAGGCACAATAAAATACATGAGCAGTCCTTCTAGTCAGGTTCCCCAAAACAGAATACTCAATACTCAGACATTACTCCCCGTAAAATATAATATCCAGGATGGCTTGCAGAATTACTTCATCTGGTCACCTCTTTCTAGGTTCTCACAGTATCCCCCTTTGAAGATGAAGACAGAAATTTAGCATAGATGGCTACAGTACACATCTAAATATTTATGGCAGTGCCTGGTGCTTCCCCTCTTTTTACTGCGCTAATAAACAAAGGCTTCTTCCAGACTCACTATCTCCAGTCCTGTTCAGAAGTGTGGGGTATCATTTTACTGGTTTAACAGCACATTTACATTTCCTTTATTTTTCTTAAAGTAAGCTAGCTGGTTAATCACTGCATCCCAGTATCCTTTATTAAAACATACACATTTAATTCAGTTACAATAATACATGTACATTTCTTTTCTTTCAAGCAGGGTGCACTGTTAATACATTTAACACAAGCAAACCTCACAAATACATTTTCACCATAAGCATCTGCACAAATCAGTTTGATATACAAATGACATATAATTATTTACAAAACGCCAGCTACCTGTGCTGGCACAAGTCATACATCCACTGCCCTACTTCTCCTGACATGGCTGGCAGTACCTCCTATCATTACAGAGCCACTCACTCTAACTTCCTGGATTCTATTTGTGAGCCAGTTTGTTATCCAGTGAATTAGATAAGGAATAACATCAAGGTGGAAAATTTATCTACAATACCTGAATGTGGGATGGTGTTAAACACTTTTGTGAGGTCTAGATATATTCTGTGCACTGTTTTGCTTTCATCCATTGCATCAGCAACTTTTCCAAAGAAGTCAACCAGGTTATATAGGCAGGACCTGCCCTTGACAAATCTGAGTGGAGTTGGGTTGAGATTCTGTAGGTTATCCTTATTTATTAATTCCAAAGTAATCATTTCCATAAACCTGCAGATAGGACAGATCAGGTAGCATGTAGGTTTATAATTACCCAGATCCATTGAGGTCCCACCTTTGTGCAAGGAAATGACTGTTGCTATCCTTCATTCAACTGGCATAAAGACTGTTTTGAAACTGATATCGACCAGCTCCTGTAGGGGCTCAGACAAGTTCTGATCGGCTGACCAGTAGGCAGCCAGTTATGTTATCCCATTGAATATATGTATTGTTTTTGGCCAGAGATAGCCCCTTGAAAACTTGTTCTTTGGAGATTTGAGGGGGTGTAGGTGCGAGAATGTGATCTGAATATATTGACAGGGAGAGGGGTTGAAGTTTGAGCTACATTTGTCTACTAGTAGATTGAAATTAACATTAAACAGTAAGTGGATTTGTGTCTTATAACACGACTTCTTCAGAGTCTGAAAAAGTCTTGTTATAAGAAACAAAACTGTTTAATGCTAATTTCAATAAATGTGTTTTGTTTTTTATTATCCTGCTTTATTTTATTTTATTTCATCAGTTAGTTCAGTTGGACTATTTGTTTGATTCTGCTAGAAGATTGGCTATGTTCTCTGGGTCTGAGTAGTGATATCATTTTCTATTAGCTCTGCACAGTTCTGGGCATGATTTCTGAGATTTGTAGCATGATTAAAGAAGGCTTTGTGGTTATCCTTTACTTATGTGGCTACTTCTACCTCATATCTGGCTTTAGTTGAGTTGATCAGGGTCTGGAGTTCCTTGTTTAGTTTAGCAAGAGTATTTTTGGTATTTTTGCTTGCAATGAGTTTTTTTTTATTATACAGCCTGTTTATATTTGGAAACCACCACAAAGGTTAATTGTTGAATGTGGCATTGTATTTATTTTTGAGGAAAAACAGATGCAACTATGCAGCTATTTTCATGTGCATACAATTTGGCAGTGAAAGATTTCACATAGGCAGTTGGGTCATCAAGCTGAAAAAAGCTTTTGAATTTAGCCAGGTCCGTTTCAGTAGCTTAGCCTTTGCATAACCTCTGAATACCAGGGTATTAGAAGATGCTTCAAGCTTCACTCTTATGGTGAATGTGTTTGACTTGTGGTCTGATTTGATAGGGGGGAAGTTACAGTTGGTGGGGAGCAAAGTTCCCTCATATTTATAAGCATCAATTGCAAGATTTTATCACCCCTGGTTGGGATGTGGACTAAATGGTCCAGGGAATTTGTATTGATGAAATCCAGAAATCTCTGGATATATTTTAAGACTGTATAAGTCTTCCAGTTTATGAAGGGGTGGCTGAAGTCTCCTAGGAGAATGATGTTTGGCTTAATACATGGAGACTCCACATTGGTTAGGTAGGAGGTATGGGCCAAGGATCATAGAAGGAGTCTTACAGCTAACGATGATATGATAAACTGTTTTGTTAGTAGTAAGTTGGATATGAAAGAAACCCATGTCAATATCTTGTCTAACAAGTCTGGAGATTAAGTTTTTTTTTTAAGAATATGGAGACACCACAGGCTTTAGTGCCTTTGTTAGGCAAGAACATGGGATAGACAATAAAGATCTGCACTGATGGAATGCTTTCAATGGTTTTGAAACAGGTTTCTGTGACAATGCGTGTGTGTGTGTGTGTGTGTGTGTGTGTGTGTGTGTGTGTCTGGATATACCAAGAAGCAGCAGTGTTGGGAATGATTATTTTAAGGTTAAGTAAGGGAGCGCAGAAGATGAAGTAGGTGAAAAAATAAGGTTTGTCAAAATATGTGTATGTTTACATGTATGGGTCCCTATGAAATGACTGAATGCTCAGATGAGCGAACAACATAAGAATGAACAAGGAAGGTTAAAAACCCGGAAGATCAGAAGGAACAGGGCTTCTGTTGTGCAAGATTGTGGCACAGTGGGGATCATTTTCTTGATCCTTTCCCCATTGTTTTGCCATCCTGAGGTTGGTGTATATAGTGAGCAGAGGGAAGCCCCCCCCCCTACAAAAATGGGTGTTGTTTGTGCTGTGCTTTGTCATTTGCTCATCTGACCTTTCTCTCATATAATAGTGCTATATATCCATACACACACACACACACACACACACACACACACACACACACACACACACACACACACACACACATAAAATAACGTAGTGTGATGGTGCCACCATGAGAGCCTAGTTGATGGCAGTGATGGCTACAGTAAGGTATGCATAGCCCCTAAAATATCTAGCTTACATTAGGAAAGTTGGGGGTGTCTGGGTTAGTGGGATATTGTGTGTGGCTGGCCCTTTAAATCATTATCTATCAGGAAAAGATATTTAAGCCAAGAACACAGCCAAAGTGGTAGAAGTCAGAGAGTTGGGGATAACTCATAAAGTAAGCTCTGGAGATGTTTGGAAGATCTACAGAGAGGGAGACAGGTGCACCAGTCATTGGGGAATTCATACCTGTACCTGAGTGTTTTTGGAGTTTAGATGCCATATGTACTTTTGGAATATAGAACCATAGAAGAGGATATGGGTCATCTAAAGCAGTATAATTTAAATATTCCTGGAGCGTTTGCCTGTAGTAGCCCTGGTTATCAGAAATGCTTGCCAATATGCACAAAGCCAGCAGCAACAGACTTTTTATTTTCATTGGCATTGAGCCTTGATTGCTGGAAACATTGACTGTTCTGCACAAGCAAGTGGTAAAGGATTCTTTATTTCTTTTGTGTTTTCTGCCAAAATAATTGTTTCCCTGAATTCACTCCACTTTTCTTGTGTCATATGATACTGACTAAAGGCAATTAAACAGTGAAGCACAAAACCTTTACCGTTTGCACTCACAAGATCTGCTGAGAGAGTCTTTAAGTTCTTTTTCTGCCTGAATAACTGTACTCCCATACACTTACAGGAGAATTAAGAAAGCAATATTAGTTCACTGATGTTGTTCTGAAACCTCCATTGTTTGTTAGAGCAAACCTTTTGAAAAAAAGGAAAAACACAACTTGTTTTCAGTAAGTGGCAACCAGAAAGTGAGAGAGATCTGATACCTTTTACTGTTCCTTGCCAGCACAATAAATGGGTTAGAGAGAGAGAGAGAGAGAGAGAGAGAGAGAGAGAGAGAGAGAGAGAGAGGGAAAAGTCTTACCTGTTGCTATTCCTTGTTGGTGTGAAACCCGAGAATGAGAGTGAGAGAGACTCACTGATATTATGTCTAACTGAGAGAAAAGCATTATCTGTTAATATTAACCTCTGTGAGACTTGAGAACTGCTACCTATTTGTGCTACACTTCAGTATCTTAACAGAAGAAGAGCTGTTGGAGTTACAAGAATGCTCACCTATGAGAAACTGCAGAAAGCTGTTTTATTTATTTTCACCTGTCATTGCCTTTATCAGTTAAATAAAGTTAACCTATTGAATTTTATCATAACAAACATTTTATAGATGTTGACAAGTGTTGGCTGCATCTAAGTTCCACATTATATACAGTGGATATAAAAAAACGCACACACCCCTGTTAAAATGCCAGGTTTTTGTGATATAAAAAAATGAGATCACAATAAATCATTTCAAAAATTTTCCCACCTTTAATGTGACCTATAACCTGTTCAATTCAATTGAAAAACAAACAAATCTGTTAGGGGGGAAATATGAAAAATAAAAAAACGTACAATAAGCTGGTTGCATAAGTGTGCACACCCTTAAACTAATACTTTGTTGAAGCACCTTTTGATTTAATTACAGCATTCGGTCTTCTTGGGTACACACCTGCCATCAATTAAAGAGACTCCGAATAACCCCAAATGAAGTTCAGCTGTCCTAGTAAGAATTTCCTGACATTTACTCAATTGCCTGCTACAGCAAAAGCCATGGTTCACAGAGAGTTTGCAAAGCATCAAAAGGATATCATTGTTGAAAGGTATCAGTCAGGAGAAGGGTACAAAAAAAATTTCACAGCATTGGATATACCATGGAACACAATGAAGACAGTCATCAAAAAGTGGAGAAAATATGGAACAATAGTGACGTTGTAAAGAACTGACCGTCACACCAAAACTGATAAAAAGACAAGATGAAAACTGGTCAGGGAGGCTGCCAAGAGACCTACAGCAACACTGAATGAGCTGCATGAATTTCTGGCAAATACTGGTTGTGTACTACATGTAACAACAATCTCCCGTATTCTCCATATGTCTGGCCTATGGAGTAGAGTTGTGAGATCGTAGCCTTTTCTTACACAGAAAAACATCCAGGCCCAGCTAAAATCTGCAAAACAATGCATAAAGTCTCCCAAAAGCATGTGAGAAAATGTGTTATGGTCTGATGAGACCAAGGTTGAACTTTTTTGGCCTCAATTCCAAAAGGTACGTTTGGCGCAAAAACAACGCTTTGCATCACCAAAAGCTGAAGATGAAGAGGAATTTCACTTTTCAACACGACAATGACCCCAAGCATACATCCCAATCAGCAAAAGAATGGCTTCACCAGAAGAAAATTAAAGTTTGGGAATGGCCCAGCCAGAGCCCAGACCTAAATCCAATAGAAACTCTGTGGGGTGACCTGAAGAGGGCTGTGCACAAGAGATGCCCTCGCAATATGACAGATTTGGAGGACTTTTACAAGGAAGAGTGGGCAAATATTGCCAAGCCACAATGTGCCATGTTGATAGACTCCTACCCAAGAAAAGACTGAATGCTGTATTTAAATCAAAAGATGCTTCAACAAAGTATTAGTTTAAGGGTGTGCACTTATGCAACCAGCTTATTGTATGTTTTTTTATTTTTTTACATTTTTCCCCTAACAGATTTGTTTGTTTTTCAATTGACTTGGGTAGAAGCAAGCGCAAACAAGGGGAGGGTATAGGATCCCTTGTGATGATGTGGGTACTCATGTCAGTTGCCCAGGGCAAGGTTAGATCTAACAGAAATACTTTCATTGCCAGGATGCTGGCAGGGCCACAGATAAATTCCATGGCTGCCTGGATGATGGTCCTTCTTGTTGGCAATTGTGATGCCCATACAGGGGAACTTATGGGCTGAAGATGCATCAGAGGAGGTTAGACAGCTGATAGGTACAGAGGCAAAAAGAATATATATCTATATATCTATATCTATATCTACATCTACATCTACATCAATATCTATCCATCCGTCTCTTAGTCTCTAGCTCTGTCTCTCTGTAGATATATATATATATATATATATATATATATATATATATATATATATATATGTATATATGTATATATACATATACACATAATATATATTATTTTATATATATATATATTATATATATATATATAAAATAAATGGTAACCATTTAAAATGTCAGGACCCGCTTCAAAATATGGAGGGTATATGTGAAATATGGAGGCTGAAAAATGGACTTGCATTTATCATGTTAAAGATGACCATTTCTTGGCATATTCCCTATTCTTTGAGATATGGCAATCTTGGAGTTGGTATATATATATATATATATATATATATATATATATATATATATATATATATAAGTTTTTAGTTGAAGAGGGCTTGGCCTCCAAAATTGGGGGTGCAGGGAAGCTTGACTGCTGCAAAAACAAAAGTTTTGGTCTTTTTTTTAATGTGTCAGCATTCAACTTTATGAGTGCTGACATTTTGATGAGGAGCCATAATATGGCTTACTATCTCAATCTTAAAGCCCACAGTCTTGAAAATTAATAACCCAAGAGCATGACATCAGAAGACTAAGATGAAGAATACCACAATATTGAACTCCTGGACTTGCACCCCTGTAGGACCCATATTAGTACTCGTTCATTGGTTCACTCTGGTATGGGGATTTAGTATTTCAGATTTTTACACATTGTGGTTGCTGGCATTTTGATCTTTCAATATTATAGTCTTGGGACTGTGATTTTTAGGTCTGTGGGCTTCAAGATTGTGATATGTGTGTGTGGGTATGAAACACTGAATGGACAGGAGATTGACAGGTCTATATCAGAAGAGCAAACACTTAAAATAGCGAATGCTCTTCTGTCAAACTGAAAAACACGAAAGCTGACAGTGTCAAATGCACAGATCAGTGATTTTTTTCCCAGGGAAAAAATTTGCTGATCAAAAAAATAAAATAAAATGTACAAACAAAATAAAGTGGGGGGCTGTGCCCCCAATGCCTCCCCCAAGTTAAATATACCAACTCCAAGATTGCACCAGAGTGGAGAAAACAGCAAAATCCGGAGAACGGCCCAGCAATTTTTTTCCCTGGGAAAAAAATCACTGTTCCGTGCTTTCGACATTGTCAGCTTTCGTTGTTTTCAGTTTTAAGCGTTCGCTCTTCTGATAGGAACCCAGATTGACGTCCATAATGTCAATGTCAAAATGTCAAAAAATATAATGTTGGCAGGTACTGCTCATCCTCTGTGGATTAATGCTGGAGTAGGCAAAACCAAAAACAAATGTTTTTGCAGGGAGGCCGAGCCCCCTTACAAACCCACATCCCCTAATAATTACATATAGTAATTGATGGTGTCAGCCAAACAGATGTTAATCTATTCTGACCAAAAGTAACAATCAACACACATATATATATATATATATATATATATATATATATATATATATATATATACATATATATATATAGAGAGAGAGAGAGAGATGGGTGTGTATGTGTATCTGTGCATGCATGTAGATATAGATAACAGATTTAAATATACACATTTTATTGAAATGGCCACAGAGAAACAAGATACCTGACCAGTTAAACAGGATCTGTAAAATATGCACCTAAAGCAAATGGCCCTTAGCGTGACCCCACAGCCAAAAAGGTCATGCCATTTCATAAGTGGAATGTATCATGATGGGTTTTTTGTAATGAGCAGATATTACTGCCAACAATGAATAGATATTACTTCACATCTATGCCTGTAAGGGACTTGCCTGCTGGCATTCACTTGTGTGTGTAACAGTAACTGTTCAACACATAATTCGGTAAGCTGTATTGCCTATATACACAGTCCTATGTCTATACTGGCATCTACGTACATATATGTGCATGCATGTGTGCTTGTTCTATGAGAGAGAAGTCTGCATAAAACATCAAATTATACTCATTTCCATGTCAAGATATCTGAATGTAAGAATTCAGTCTGCCATTTTACAAAACGTCATATGTTCTGATTTTTATATTTGTTTTACTCGGATTTTATGTTTAGTATGCCAAAATAAATGCTCTGCTTTAATTAAGCCTGTCTCACTAATACTGATTGAACCGTTTCAGATCCTGTATATCATGGACTATGTTTACTACTTTATATGCTACTCTTTTAACTCTTTCCTGCTGATAGCCCTCAAAGTATACAGAATAAGAAGGAACATTTACAGTTATGTCACACTTATACCTTAGCAGAGAGTGTAATGTGCAGTCTACAAGTGCTGTCTGCACCGATCGCAAGTATGATCTGCACAGATATGTTTCACTAATGCATTCCTACCCCATATAATCACATAATATGACATCTGTCAGATAGATTTGTGCTGTGGCTAAGGTTGTCTGCTAAGCTAATGTAAGCTGTGTCATTTAGCTTTGTCATATGGCTCACATTAAACACAGGTTTTGCCGTCATTACATCTCACCTATTAACTTATGAACAGCACAAAGCTACTCTCTCTAATTGCACCTACATATAGGAAATAAGGGAAGCAGAGGAAGACAGATGCTAAACAACTTAATTAATTATAATTAATTAATATTGTAATTAATTAATTACTTTGTATTTTGTTGACTTAGTTCCACTAGGCCTTTGCTGTAGTTTTCAAGGCGACTAGAGATGGTATTTATACATATCAAGCTAACATTAACCTAGGGTTCATCTGCCTGTGTTGACAGTAACTCAAATGGACCTAAAATATCCCACAGCATATATTATTATTAAAAAGAAGTGAATTTACATATTAACATATCTACAATCTTTTTGAAAAAAAAATCATCCTTCACTTTAAAACATAAATCTAACTTCATTCTTCAAACATACCATACCAGTTTGCCCATATTCTTTTTCCATAACCATAATCTTATCTTTCTGAAAACATCTGACAAAATTCATTTCATTAAACACAGTTTCGCTAGTGCTTGCAATACAGATGCTCCAAACTAAATTCAACAATTGCTGTCAACATGTACTTTGCTTTTTTCTTTATAATAACTATACAAAATCATATACATATACATATATATATATATATATATATATATATATATATATATATATATATATATGTATATACTTTGAAAGGCCAAACTTCATATAACTGAAAAATCTGAAATCCATTTTCTCGAGATGAAAATCCTGAAAGCTTAAATACCTGAATAGCAAATTTTTTTCCAGGGTAAGTAAACATTTGCCTAACATGCCCTTTTCTCCACTGTAGTACGATCCTGGAGTTGGTATATATAGATAGGGGGGTGCGGGGGGGTGGGTTTTACTTACTTTGGTGTGTGTTTCATTTAAGTTTGAGCATGTGTTTATTTACCCTGTGAAAAATCTGGCATTCTAGTATTTCAGCTTTCTCTATTTTCGTTTCACAAAATTGGATTTCATTTATATGAGATTCAACCTTTAAAAGTAGCTCCATACACACACACACACACACACACACACACACACACACACACACACACACACACACACACACACACACACACACATATATATACATATGGGTTCCCTACGTTACACCGACAGCTCAGAAGATCGACACTCAAAACATCGACGCCAGAAGAATGAAACCTCAAAAACGTGAAAGTTCAGATGCCCGACAAACCACAATCCCGACACTGAACAAAACAAAAAGTTCACTGGTACACACAACATGCACACAACACAAGCACACCAACAACCTAAAAACCTACACTACACTTTACACAAAACTATCTATGCACTAACCTTAACCCAAACCCTAATCCTAAGGTCCGTAACTATCGTACACTCACCTTAACCGCTCCTTAACCCTAAGGTCCGTAACTATCGCACACTCACCTTACCCGCACCCTAACCCTAATTCCCTCACTATCGCACACTAACCGTACCTGCACCCTAACCCCAAGTCCCTCACTATTGCACACTAACCTTACCCACACCCTACCCCTAAGTCCCTCACTATCGCACACTTACCTTACCCGCACCCTAACCCTAAGTCCCTCAGTATCACACACTTACCATGCCATGCTCACAAGTTACTCCTGTTGGTGTTTTTGCTGTCGGGATTACAACTTGTCAGTCATCTGCTTCGTCGTTCTTCTGGCTTTGGTGTTTTGAGTGTCGATCTTCCGAGCTGTCGGTCTAATGTAGGGAACCCGTATATATATATATATATATATATATATATATATATATATATATATATATATATACATATACATCCTGAGGCATGGATATACCTTGTGAAATATCTTCTTTACATATCAGTCCTCACAACTTCTTCACAGTTCAGAAACAGATACTTTGAAGTCTCTACCTGAACTCAAACATTGTATAACATTTCTGACTGTACTTTATACAACATGCTAACTTTTATGGGTAGCTTATTAACTGACAGTCTCCACAAAAAATCTTGCCGTATCATTATCTCCTTATAGCTTACCCTTCTCCTCCTCCTGAGTTGTTCTTTAATTTCTGAACCCAAACTATCCCATGGATTTATATAACAAATTTTTTCATAATATTTTATACCACTCCTTTGTGCTTTATATCTTGTGTTATGTTCAGTATCTGTAAATGTATTTTTCTTGATAACACCTTATTATTTCATTCATCATTAAACCCCTCTTCCACTTTACTACTTCTTTGCTATATCCCAAAAATAATATTTTATACTAACAATCTGTAGATTTTTTCCCTCCTTTTCATCTTGCTTAGCCTTTAAAATCCAATATAAACTCAGCGAAGCAGCACTAAATACAAGGTGCATTAAACATAACCCCTCTTTTTACAGGATTTAATCTTGATCTCCAAATGATATGTAAAACTGTCTATAACATCTCCTTGGCTAAATAACCTAGTTTTGTCGGAATAAATTAATTAATCAGATATAGTTTTCTTTTCTTTTTCTTTTTAAATAACCTAAATGTTTTCCATAAGACAAATGCCTTCATCTGGCCAATCAATTCCTGTCATTGTTTTATCACTATTTCTCTTTTTCTAAATTGTATACCTAATAAACATACATTCTGCCTGGTGAAAATATTTCCTTCAGTCTTTATTATATATCCTAACCCCCTACTTTCTCCTTCTTTAGTTCTAAACCACCTTTCTCAATAAGTTATTCAAAATGTTAAGTCTCTGCTTTATCCATACTCTACTGTCAGTAATTAGTATGATATCATCTGCTTATGATAAGAAACAGGGACATCAGTCCTGATCTGCACTTAATATACTGTTTCTGACATTTGGCATTGTACATCATTCTCTCTATCGCATTCATAACTAGAAAAAATAGTATACTGCTTACAGTATAATCCTACTTTACCTTTCACTCTGCTGATAAGTATTTACTCACCCATCCATTTACTAAAATCCTTATTTTTCTGTTCCCATTTGTAGTCCTGAATACTCTCAAAACCATTCCTTTTACCCCTTATTGCTGTAATATACACCACAAATGTTCATGTTCTACTTTTCAGAAGCCTTGCTTATATCACCTATTATAATTGCTACTTCTTCATTCTTGCTAATATCATCTACTATTCCCTCGTGAAAATTAATAACTTTCTTGACTTCTTATCTTTTATACCATAATTATTAGCACAATCACTTCTTTTATAGCTTTTTCAAATCTCATTTACACAATTTTCAGAACAACCTTGTAATCAGCATTGATTAATGCAAAAGGTCTCCAAGTTTTTGTCTCTGTCTTGTCCACCTATTTCCAAATTAACTATATTACTCCTTCACATATTTCCCCTTTAAAGAATCTTTAACCCTTCATTCACAACATTAGTAAAAATTCTCCTTTGCCACATATTTAAATCTTTGTAAGTATCATGTCTTATCCAGTCAATACTTGCTACTGAATTTACATTCATTGTTTTGAGCACACCATCTAACTTATCCAAAGTAATTTTCTCTCTTAACACCCTAAGAGTCTCTTCTGTAAACTCATCAATATTCCATTTTACTTCTCAATGGACTGTCCACTTACTTCACATATCTCTCACATAATTTTATTCTGTTTCCATTATTTAATTTTGTGTCCCATTACTATCCTTTATATCCCTCATTAAACTAACATTATCCTTTACAAGTTTTCCTAAATATGGAGATACATTTATCTTCTCTCTCACATAAAATATTTTTGCTTAAATATCTATTTCTTAAACTTTTCGTTATTCTTAAATATTTATTGTTCCTTTGCAAAATATCTCACATCATTCATTTCCAAATTAATTAACATTTCCCTCTTTAGGTTATTATATTCTATTTTTTCTTCTTCTGTCATCAATTATATTTGAATTATTACTGAATTGTATTTCTGTTTGAGGGCCATCCACCACTCTGTCCATGTTGCATAAAAAGGCAATCATTGTTACATGATCTCTCCATAGTCCTTTGCCCTACATAATATTATTTTCATCTTTTGAAATTTCCTTCCATATTGCAGTATGGTCAGAAGAAACACTAGTACTAGTAAATCATCCCCTCCTGTAAGACCACTGACTCCTACTCCTCAAGTTCAGCCTCCCAAAATGTATTACCTCTCTTAATTTTTAACATTATGACATACTTTCCTGTTAACATTTCTCAGGATGCAATTAAAATCTCCCATTAACATTATTCTCATATTAACAGCTACAACATTATTTCTTCAAATAATTGCACCCTTTCCTTCATTCCATCATCCCTGTCTTAGCATATATGCCTGTTAACCTAAAAGCTCCACCCCCCAATATCTAATAGTGTAACTCTACCTGCTCTAACAACACACAAATCTAATATTTTTTTATATAAATTAGTTATTCCTCTATAATACCCCTGACCCAAATTCCATACAACACTCATCCACAATATTTTCTTTTGTATCCTGTCGTGGTAGAAAATAAATCTTGTATCAAATGATATAATTATATCTATACCCAATTTCATATACCACTCTAAATGGCAATTCTTCCCACTGCCTTCAGAATACAGGTAACATTTTAAGAAAGAATCTGAGAATTATTATTTTCCTTTCTTTTTAACCTTTGGGGAAATATTTTTGAACTTTTTTCTATTCCTCACTCTTTCTCCTATAAAACATTTCCTTTTTGCTCTTCTATTTACCAATATCTCATATTTTGACTGTAAAAGTTTATTCACCAAAGTGTCAGACATATTTTCTGTTTCCACTTCTACCTCTTGAACTCCAGCTTGTATTTCTCTTTCATTTTCCTGCAATACTGTTGGATCAGTTTACTCACAATCCCCATCTATGTCATTTCTCCTTGCTTTTGCACCCTCCCTCGTGTTAACTTCCTCATCCTCTTAACTATGCTTCCCTTTTTCAAAATCATCACACTTTTCCTGATAATCAAACCAAAATTTCCTTTGCTTCTTACATTTCTTCAATGCCATTGTGCAATTTTTTTACCATACGTCCTTTTCACCTCACTAATTATAGATAATCCTATCAAATGCATTAGTTAAGTGTGAATAATCCCCAATCCCCGAATAGGGAACCAAGTTTTGATTTCTCCTTGCATTTTAAAGTTGCTCTAAATCCATCTACAAACAAACTACTTGTCAGGTGTTTAAAATCATTATTGTCCATGTTCAACACATTTCCCTTCCATCCACCATTTCACAAATTTCTTTCATCACTAATTTTAACAAAATTCCTTAGAAATGCACTCATTTTTTAGGCAGTACTTTATATCACATTCTTCTTAATCATATGTTCTAAATTACAACTGCATTTTAAGAGTATTCCCTTGTCTTGAATTGCTCCACAGGTAATCATTTTGTTTTTTCACAGTAGTCCATAAATTTTGCTAGTTGCATTTCAGATTCAAAAGTTACTTCACAAAAAGTCTCCAGGCACAGGTGTATAAAGGACCGTATATCTTAGGCACTAAATCGTAAAGGGGTAATTAAATTGACCTATGCAATATCTGTCTATAAACCTCTCATTCTTGTTTCTTATTCTTATTATTGGTTGTTTTTCTCATCACTTGATACCCACTCCCTTTTTTCATTTCTTTATCCTCTTCTATCCTCCAAGTGCTATAGCTTGTTTTTGCTAATAGATAATCTCTCAACAATCTTCTCATCTCTTTCACCAAAAAGTCTTTTGGTTACCTCTGCCCCTGTAATCTGACCCTTCACCTAGATCTTCCTGCTCGGATAGCTTTACCAGGACATTGTCCTCCAGATCTCTCAGCAATATTTTAGTAATGAAAAGCTCTTGGGTTCATTCATTGCCATCTTGATCATCTAAACACGGACCATTTATAATATCCACTTTGCCAGAAAGCTTTGTAGCATCCATACAACCATTTGATTGCTTATTTTTCTTCTCATCTCACTGCATTCCTTCTCTCTCTGCAGCAGCCACTATTGCTAGGAACAGAAACTGACATGCACACTCAGAAAGTGTAGGGGAACTTGTACCCTGGCTGAATTTTCTCTATTCTTACTACCTTAGGTCTCTCCTGAAAAAGGTTGCTACTCTACTGAGACTAAGCTGGTAAACAAAGGATTGATAGATAGATAGATAGATAGATAGATAGATAGATAGATAGATAGATAGATAGATAGATAGAGAGGCAGATAAAGTTGGCTAAAACACCTGGAAAATTCAGCTGTTTTTTCTGCTAAGGCATGGATAGGTGTTTTTCTGCAAACAACAGTACCAGAGATCTTGATTTTTTTTGGTGAAAAATGAGAGCAGTGAAATGGAAAGTTAAGGAACTAAATATACATTTTAAAAAGGCCTTGCGTGAAGATGTTTTACTATACTTAGGAGAATCTACTGATTGTGCCTTCATATGGTTCTGACAAAATGTGGCATTCAGTAATAGAAAAAAAAAGTAAGGATTCCTTCAAAATATTATTAAGACTGAGGAACAGTTACAGAAAGACAGAAAAGCCAGGCAGCAGAAGATGATGTCATTAATGTATGAGGAAAGAGGGATGTATTAGGAAAGATTCCGAATGATGGAGAAAAAAAACAGGAAGCATACAGAGTAAGAGATAGTTAAGCTAGGTAAGGCGAATGGCAGGCAACAATATTTGCAACTTGAGTAGCTAAAGGCAGAAAAGAAAAGGTTTGAGATGGAGCATTGTTGAGCTAAGATTAATGACAAATGTAGGATTGGGTGAGATCTCTGTTTTATCAGGGGATCACTGATTAGGCCCTTACATTTTAAACTCAATAGCCCTGATCATATGGGGATGGAAGTACACTCTGATATTGCTTCTGAAATGGAAGAATTTCATGAGACTGTAGAAATATGAAAAAAGGATATGCCCCAGAATGATTTTATATGTAATAGTATTATATACCCTCCAAAATCAGACAATAATCTGAACCCAGCTAAAGGGTCTTCTCCAGTAACGCACCAAATGCCAGTACCTCTCTTTTAACCTCATCACCTAATTTCTCCTTATTGTCACTTATTAACTTAATAAACTATAGTCAAACCTCCTTTGCAACTTTCACATTATTTTCCATGATTTGCTATTCATACTTCTGATCTGCTTATGAATCTATGTATTACTAATCCAATTACATCCAAAAAACGAAAACAAGTGGTAAACTCAGCTAAGTCCAACTAGAAAAAAAGTCTATGAGTGTTGTTAAAATGTTATTGTAAGCACTTTCATGCACCAAACATATATGCACTTCTTCAGACAAAGATTCAAACAACACTACAACCATATATACGATCAAAGATTAATTGGATATAATTGAAAAATAGTAATTAAGAACAATTTAAATTCAATTAAAAATTAAAGCTATCCAACAATAGGAAGCTTCAGCAAAAGACTTCACAAATGTCACTTTCAGTTAACAACAAAGTTCTTCACCATAAAAAACACATAACTTAAGTTAAGTCTTAGTAATTATTTATGTGTTTTTTATGGTGAAGAACTTTGTTGGATAGCTTTCATTTTTAATTGAATTTAAATTGTTCTTAATTACTATTTTTCAATTATATCCAATTAATCTTTGATCGTATATATGGTTGTAGTGTTGTTTGAATCTTTGTCTGAAGAAGTGCATATATGTTTGGTGCATGAAAGCGCTTACAATAACATTTTAACAACACTCATAGACTTTTTTTCTAGTTGGACTTAGCTGAGTTTACCACTTGTTTTCGTTTTTTGGATGTTTACTGTTTTTTGGAGTTTTTCATGACTAATCCAATTACACTTTGAATGTTATAATACTTAACTTGTTTTGACCTTATGAGAAATATTGTAAAATACTACATTCTTGTTTTGCTGTTAATAATTATGTATAATTTGCATGTAATCTCTTTAGAAATTTTGCTGTTTTTGTTGAAATGTGCATTTGTCTTCTCACATGCAGGCTGTGACTGTAAATGATCATTTAGGATCAGTCCTCTGTGCAAGTTAGAACATTTAATAAATACATAAATGTTGAAAAGAAGGAGAGAAGTACAGATTTTCTTGGAATGACATCTTTCAATCTAAAGGCCTTACAATTGTTTTTAAAGACATTATCTTGCCATACTGTGGATGTCTTGTGCCTAGCACGGTTAGACATGTAGCAGTACAGTATATTTGGTGCATACCTTTCTTTTCACTCGCTTTACTGTAGCTGATGAGTTTCCTTCCTGCATCTTGTCTGTGGGAAGGGTAATCTTTTTCAGCACTGTGCTGATTAATGCAATCGTTTGGGGCTTTACTTTGTTGTGCGCGACAACGGAATGAAGAGATGCCTCTACTTCTTCTGGAGAAGTGCATTATGGTCTGTCAAGTCTTGTTAGAGACAGCACAGCTGGAAATCTTAACTGACTAAAAGAAAAGGTGCCTTTGCACTCTAAATAACTGTTAAAAATGTTGCGTTTGTTTCTATGAAACTAAAGAGTACTTCAGGGTCCCTAGTACCCCTCTAAGTCAGAGGCGGGGACATTTTAGAATCAAAGGGTTAGGCAGATTTGTAGTGTACATTTCTTTCCTACACTCTATATAATCCTCATTAATCTATTGTTCACAATATAAATCCTTCTGCATTCCTTGGGAGATGTCTGCATTTGGATTTGTCTTTCAATGTCCTCTGTCACCCTTGTGAGTACAAAATGTTCTTCTTCCCTTCCTTCCATTGCTTTACTAAGTTATGGTTATGTACTTTATTAACTTTTCAGTCATGCTACCAGTATAGCACATTTCTGTTTTTTGTTTTTGCCATACTCACTTAACATTTGTCTAATAGCTGATATACCTTCTTCAGTGTGTTGCATTAGCCAGTGACTTGTGTGTTAGGTGCCCCTGTTGTTGACATACCGATGCTGCAATTGACAGGCTGTTGCTTGGGCATTATTAAGCTGCTCAGTTATACCTTAAGTCCATGTGTTGAAGGAAGATTGCACTGTATGCTTCTGGTTTTGGTGCTTATCCATGTGTTGAAGTGAGATTGTGCTGTATGCATCCACTCTTAGAGCTTATCCATTTGTAGAAAGCAAACTACCTTGATTCCCTGTAACATGTGACTCAGGAATCCTTCACGTCTATAGAAAACTAGCTGACTACCTCCCAGCTATTCCTAATCCTTAATAAAAACAAAACTAATTCCTTTCACTCCCAAACACCTCAAAATAAAAAAGCACTCTTCACTATTACCTCTTCCAACAATACAAAAATAGAACTTGTCACACAAACCAAACTACTAGGAGTTTAGATAGATGAAGACCAGAAGTTTGACTTCCATATTCAACATACAGTGAAAAAACACACTAAAAACTAATCCTTCTATAAAGATTGGAGGAAGATGGGTGAAGGCTGCCAGCCTAGTCAAATAGAATTTGATACATAATTCTATCAACTGTATATATAAATGTAAAATACAGGTTTGGGTTTTTAAATGAAAGAAAACACTGTAAAATGTGAACTTCAAGATTGTTGCAACATTGCCTTCTGCTGTAAGGAAAACCAAGCCAAGCATTTCAAATGTGTCTTTTGAAGCTGAAAAGATATTATGAATCTCTTTGATGTTTACAAGTCGGCTCCAGTGGGTCTGGATGAAGGTTTCATGCCCATTGTTTTAAGGTTAAAGTTAAGGGCCAGAATTTACATATGGAAGGTGCTTTATTGCTCTGGTTTCTGCTGGAGTGTCTATGTGAAATGCCTTGTATTGTTGTAGTTTCATGAGCAGGTGATAGCTTGCTAAATAATGCCGTTTGTGGCCTGAGAAAACCTAAGTGTCAAAATGATGTAATTTGGGAGGGCCTCAGCAGAGCTGTAGGTTAGTGTTTAAAAACTGTTGTTCAGTGAGAGACTGTGAGCATTTTGATCTTGGACATCTAACCCAGCACTGCTTATGCTTTATGTATGTAAGTAGGATTATAGCACTGTGTTTTCTCTTAAGATTAGCTAAAGATTAGAAAGTTAGATTAAGTGTTTTTCTTTGACATTGGACCTGTCCTACTGTATTATTTTAAGTTTCTGTGTGATCTCTGAAATCTTAGATATCTCTGTGGTGTAGTAGTTTTCTCTTGTGTTTTAATTATGTATTATTAAATATTTTAAAACCTTTACCTGTGGCTGGTTTATGTAGAGATAATTTAACCTCTAAAGTACATTACATGTTCACAGATTTTACTGTCTAAGTCACTCCAAATTAAGCCTCGACTGAATAGTCACATTACCAATTGGATAATAATATTGCACAGTAATAATTGGACACTCTTTAACGGCCTTTTAGTAGCTGACATTATTAGCTGGGTGGTGGCAAGAATTAATACTGTATGGCCTGGGTAAAGGGGCACAGCTGGAGAATCTGTGTCAGCCTTTCCCAGGAGTGTATGTGAAGTTGTATAAATACTTATCTCAAAGTGTGTGTGTGTGTGTGTGTGTGTGTGTGTGTGTGTGTGTGTGTGTGTGTGTGCGTGTGTGGTGTGTCAGCTACTTGGCAGGGACATGAAGCACTGGTTGGACAGAGAGGGTACTGGAGGTTTTAGCTTGCCCAGCTAGGCTGAGACCTAGACCCTATAGCTGTACCAGTGGGGAGTCTTATTGGGGACCTGGTGAGCAAGGGAGCAACCAGCCCCAGACTGACTGTGATTTCTGTGTGCACTTAAGGGAAATTGTACTTTACTGTGTGTATTAGTTATCCTTTCCTCTTCTAGGAGACAACCTCCCTGGTGTTAGTGGTGAGGACTGAGGCTCCTTGATTGCTGGGCCAGGACACAGTCGTCACACCCTCTCTCTATAGGGTAAAACCCTGTCTATCTAACACTGCAAGATGTCATATTGCCACTACCTTCTTAAGGTGGCATGACTGTCTCATCAAGAACTCAGAAACAGTGTATATAGTTGTTTAAAATGATATTTAAAAAATGTTATGTAAATGTTATTTTAATTGGAAATAAAAATATATTTGAGGAAAAAGAACTGAGAAATGAGAGAAATAGCTTTCTCTATATGGTGCCCCTCAAAAACTAAAAACTAAGGATAAAAAAATCTGCAATCTGATGACTGGTGCTCCTGAGAAGCCAACCAGCTCCTATGGATGTTACTACCTTCCATCCTCATCCTTGCACAGCTGAAGAAAAAAAAAGTCTACAATCAGTTATCTGGTGTTCCTGAAATGCAAGAGCCAATTAGGTCCTATTTCTGGACCATGCTCCTGACCCTCCTTCCTCAGATGAAAATAAAAAAAAAATCCAATTTTAACAGTATCAGTCTACTGGTAAATATTTAACAGTTGCTATAGTTTATACTCTGCACAGAGTGCTGAAGCAATCAGATTTTAGTTAAAAAAAAAATCTTTATTTATTTATTTTTTTTTGAACTGTACCAAAAGTGGCTGCGGTGGTGCAGTGGTTAGCGTTGTCGCTTCACAGCAAGAGGTTCTCCCATTCGATTCTCGGCTGGAGAGCTTTCTGTGTGGAGTCTGCATATCCTCCTAGTGGTTGAGTGACATATAAAGACATGCAGGTAGGTGCTTGCTTGAATGGGTGTTCCTTCTTTGAAGGTTGGGTGTCGAGCTGGCAACTCGGCACCGTAAAAATCCACTGCCAATCATTAGCAGACCGGATTCCTCTGTGGCTATCCCTAACCGGGAAAAGCAGAAAGAAGACCAAAGTACTTGCTACACTTGTAGCAATCAGTTGATCCAGTTTAGACCACACACAGAGTGCTGCAGCACTCAGGTTTGACCACAAATGCAATACCAACTTTTAAAAGCTGGCATACACTAAAGCATGATTGGATAGGGATGGGATGGCTGATCACATCTCCTAATACTTTGTGCCATGGGCCATTGCCCACTTCACCATGCTCTAGCCATGCTACTGCCCTCCTACTACCAAGTCTCCTGTTCAGTACACCAGTACTGACAATCATACAACTAAATGAACTAAACAAACCTAAGCAGTGCTACAGCAAGGTCACAAAATTTGCAGCAAACATCCATCGTAAATCATATCACTTCTTGGTCCTCAGAGACCTCCAATGGCTTGAACTACATCATCGACTCACATGCTCCCAACTCTCTGTTATCTACAATCCAATAAACAAACCATATGACTGTCAATCTCTAGCCTGCCTTGTACAATCATACAACCCACCCAGAAGCTTGCACTCTTCTGACAAAGATGTTTTACAAATATCAAAACCTAATAACTCTACAGGCTCGTCAATCTACTCCCATCAAGTGTCGAAAACCTAGGTCTTCATCTCTCTCTAGAACTTTCTTGAGAAACACAGTATGTAAATGAGAAAGAAAAGCATTAAAGAAAGTAAGAGGATAGTAAGAGCAATTGTTGACAAACAGGATGTTGTGTTGTTGTTGTTGTTGTTGTTGTTGTTGTGTCTTTCGGCTTTTCCTGATTAGGGGTTGCCACAGCGGAACTCTGGTCCGCTAATGATTGGCAGTAGATTTTTACGTGCTGGCTTGCCAGGCCTAACACACAACCTTCAACGAAGGAACGCCCATTCACGCATGTCACCACACAGAAGACGCTCTAACTGAGAATCGAACGGGCAACGTCTATATATTTTAATTAAAAACTTACATATGTACTGTTATATATTTCATGATTATGTCTTAGGCAGTACACTTTAATGAAGGGTGTATTATGTGTCAGTATTGAGAAAACACAGAAAACAAGAATAACAAGAAAAAGTAACAGAAATACTACTTGGTCAAACCAAAATAAGAGCAACATGAATCCTTTTATCAAACCTTAAAAAGCAAAAAAAAAAAACAGAAAAAAAAATGTAAGATGTTAGTTTCTTTCTACCCCTCAGCCAGTGACTAAAGCTGTCCCCCAGTGTGACCATTTCTCTTTTCTGCCTCTGGTAATGGTACAAAGGCTGAAATAGTTTTACAAAATTAATCCCGTATGCATACAGCTACACTCTCAAGTGTCCTGATACAACATTTAGCCAATTACAAGTATCCTTACAAGATGGTGTAAGATAAATTAAAATATGTTCCTTTAATTCTGGACTCTTTGTCGGCATTAAAGAAGCTCAATACAAACAGTCCAGGCCTCCACCCCATTACTACTAACATGTGCTGTTAATTTCTGATTTCAACCTCTGTGATACATCAAACTTTTGAGATATCCTCCTCACTGAGGTTATATGTTGCCTTTGATTAATCACTGAGCTATCATGCAATAATGGTCATTGCTAGGTCTAGTCAGAAAAGAAGACGTGACTATAGACCCTACACCTCCAAAACAAATGAGATTAGGAATAAAGCTGCAAAAACAATACAGCTTCCTTACCTTTTGCATGCCAACAAGCTTTTTACTAAGCTTTTTGCATTCAATGTAATAAAACTTTAGTCTAACTTTAATAAGACAGACAAATTTGCCTCTAAATCTAGTCATCACAGACATCATTGCTGCACTATCTGAACCACTGAATTAATTCAGTTTAGTAATTAATTACTGTAATTCAATCCCTTTATTCATACAGACCACTTCCTACCTCAAGGTATATTATGATCACCTATGACCCTAATTTGGTGGAATCCAGCCTAAATTCTAGATTCATTTAATTTTGCAATCCAACAAGTGTACATATCCAAAAGTGTTTATTTATCATGTCTCCAGTTTCTGAAATAAGACAACTATGTATCACAGTCCTGTCATCTTTTTTGTACTAGTAAGTAAACCTACCTCCACTCGAAATGAATAGCAATGTATTTGTGCACTGCAGGCTTAATATACATTTTACAATTATGTTACAAAGTAAAAATAAGATAATTCAAACTGTGTTGCTTGCAGGAGTGGCCTTAGGTCAACTGGTGTGCTATGGTTGCTTGTGTTCTGAAAGTGAAATGAATTTTACTGGAAACATAAAAGAAAAATTTGAAATGTCTGAGAAAACTTTTTACTGATTTTCAGAAACATTTTTTTTGTCTGTGTTCTTTTTCCCAGCCTGTTTCCATCAGTAACAACTGTACTTCTTCCCTTGGTACACTGGCTACTTCTTCCCTTGGTACACTGGCTACTTCTTCCCTTGGTACACTGGCTACTTCTTCCTTGATACACTGGCTACTTCTTCCCTTGGTACACTGGCCTCACAGAGACTGGAGGCAGGAAAATACTGAAGGTGGCCATCATCAAAACAGCCATGAAACTGCTTCTTATTACCACAATCTGATGTGAAGGTGGCCTAAGGGAATGACTTTACCCTACCCAGAATGGGGCTACCTGAATGTAGGGGCAGTCCTTAATTATACCAGGCTGCAGAACAAACTGGCCTCACACTCCCCATTCCCAGGAAACTTCCATCTCACACAGAATGTAAGGGTTTTTTTATAGTATAACCTCACTCTGATGCAGCCCATTGCCCACAATATCCCCATAATACTGCCCTGATTACTTATGCATGCTACCTTGCATGAGCCAGTGGAGCTACTAGTCATGTGTACATCTTGATGGCTGTAGATGGTTTGGATCTTCCTGCCACTTGGTTGGATGCCTGCCACTGCTAGATGCCAGTTAAATGATGGATTGGGCTGCCCTTCCCCCAGGATTAGTAAGCTGTTGTTCGACTCTCATTCCTACCCTTCACAGCCAACACCTTCGATGCTTATACCTCTTCTTTACTCTGGGTCATCTGGGTCATACAGCTCATAGCCAGGGATTAAAGTACAAAACTTACAAGATTTTCAAAAAGAAAATATAAATGCAATGTTCACAAAATCCACACATTTTGCCATCTCTTTCCTGAAGCTGATCCCACAGCCAGAAACACTACTATCAGTCAAGAACCTCAAGGATGTTTGGAAAGGCCCAATAAATCAATCAATGACTCTTAGAACATCTAAGTGATCACTAAATATGAAGTGCCTGGATACAGGAACCAAGAAAGTCTCTTTATAAGTTTTTGGAGGGCCAACATTTGAAATTATGCACACTGGTTCAGAGAGTAGGGGATAATCTAATCTGCATAATTTAACCTGCCATTGGTAGACCAGAGCAGGAAGTATAGATGTTTACTTGTTCCTCATTATTATTAATGACGTTTCCTAAAGTATTGTTGTGATTGACCTAGCTTTCTTTGCTGGTATGTTGCTGATTGGATGTATATAGTTTCACTACATCCAGAAGAATTCCTTACCTTGAACTTTTTATTGAATTCAAATTGAAATTACAGATGAATTTTATTTTTTTTTCAAAAATATATTTTATTGTTTTCAAATAGAAGGTATCAGATGATAAATATTCAGGTTCTTCTTCTTTCAGCTTTTCCTGGTTAGGGGTCGCCACAGCAGAACTCCGGTCCGCTAATGATTGGCAGTAGATTTTTTACGGGTGCTGAGGTGCCAGCTCGACTCCCAACCTTCAACAATGGCATGCCCATTCTACGCATGTCTTTCGAACACCACTCGATCGCAGGGAGGACGTGCAGACTCCACACAAAAGGCGCTCCAGCCGAGAATCGAACGGGAGAACCTCTTGCTGTGAGGCAACAATGCTACCACTGCACCACCAAGGCTATCTATGATAAATATTCAGGTACATGCAAGAATTTTAAGAGACAATACCCTCAGATAGTCAAAACAAACAACAATCCCCACCCACCATCCAAATCCAGAAGATATACATATATACAACATGCTACTGCCAAAATGAAAAGGGAGCCTAAGGATCTAGGAAAAGGCTTAGTATCTACCTTGCCTATAGTTAGATTACAAATACCGGACTTAAATAAAGATGCAATTGTAGATCATACTGGTTAATCTTCCATAATAATGTCAAAAATAAGATTCCAGTATTTCTGGAAGTATGTTTGTTTATTAGAATTACTAATGAATAATTTTTGTGAGGATATGTATTTTATTGTTAGGTTTTTAAATTCCTTCCAGGATAGCTTAGAGTAGTCCTTCCAGTTCTTAGTTATGTAAAATTTGATTAGTAAGCAAAGAGTAATGAGGACACGTAGGTCCATCTTAGAAAATCTAAGCTCTGTGATGTGTAATATCGCAAGCTCCCATGATAAGGTCGACTTTTGGTACCCCATTTTCTCGAGACGCACTTTCAGGGAGTTTCACAGCTTGTGTGTGTGTTTACAGTACTACATTATATGTAGAAGGTCTGCATGTGGAGAGAAACAACAAGCTGTGAAACTCCCTGAAAGTGCGTCTCGAGAAAATGGGGTACCAAAAGTATTATTTATCATTAATTGCATATAAGCTAGTTTTTTAAAGGGGGCAAACTTAATAGATTCAAAGACAGTGAGTTTTTTGATTATCCATAAATCTGGTTCCTTGCTTATCACAAAATTCAGAAATAAGTAGCACTGTTTGGTATTTAAAGGCAACCAGTCTTTCATACGTATTGGATAACATATACTTCCTGCTGGTTAGACTTTTAATAATTTCTGCAAAACTGGCCATATATTGTACAATATTTGGAGTTTCTTTAATTAGTGTATTTATGAGCTCCCTGAGCTGCCGTAATACAGTAGTATATTTAAAACTCAGATTTAGCATTGGTCTCAGCTCTTGGAGTGATCTTTCCTTGTGTTCGTAGATATCCCATACCTTAAATTCTTTAATTTTTGGATAATCAGCGTGATTAATTATATTGTTGTTGAGTCTAATGTTAGGATTCATGTGTATGGGTTGAAAGAAGGAAAGGGCATTATCCAAAGTGAGGAACTTCATTAGGTTCTGGAATATCTTAACGTTCTGTTTTAAGATGCTGTTTATTTTAGAGCTTTTTAGACTTATTGCTGTCATAAAGGGGAGTGCTTTTGGGTTGAGGTTATTGCTGATAAGATGGTTCTACCAAATTTTAACCCACGGGGGAAACCAGATATCATTCTTTGGTTTAAATTCGGATATTAGGAGTATTCTGTTTTCCTAGATTGTCGAAAGTCCGGTAACCCTAAAACCCCCTTTTCTTTAGGATATATTAATTTTTGATAGTTTATTTCAACTGATTTAGGGAACCATAGAAATTTGGCCAACTCTGTATGTACTTTTTGGAAGAAATTGTTCGGGATGACAACATTAGAGGCATTTAATTGATATAGGAATTTAGTTAAGATGTTCATCCTAATAATAGCCGCTCTAGAAAGAAGGAACAATTTCAGTTGCTGCCATCTATTAATGTCTTGCAAGATGTCTGCCCACACTTTCATTATATTTTTTGATACACGAGGGGATGGGTATGTTCAAATTGCAACCTAAATATCGGAATGAGTATTCAATCTTGAAGGGCGAGTCTGATAGTAGGTATTCTTTGCGGTGTAGAGGGTTGATGGAAAAGATCAAATATTTTTTGGTGTTAACTTTGTAGTTCGAAATTCTCGAAAATTTGTCAATTGTGTTGCCTATCTTCTTCAAGTCTGAAATAGGAGGTTCAAAATAAATATTTAGGTCATCTGCTTATGCAGATATCATTATCCTAACATTTGAGATTCTAGGAATCAAGTGATAGGTAGCTTGGGAGAACAGCAGTTCAATGTATAGATTAAAGAGTAAAGGGGAGAGGGGGCATCCCTGTCTAGTTCCATTTGCTAGTTTAATAGGTTTACCCATTTTTTTTATTAACATAAAGATAGGTATAAGAATTATTATTGAGGGTTCTGATAATATTTATAAAGCTTTTGGGGATGTTAAACTGCTTAATGGTTGTAAAAAGGAAGCTCCAATTGACTCTGTCAAATGCTTAACAATCGTCAAGAACTAAACAATAACCAGAGTGTTTTTCGTATTTACTAAGCTGAATCATAGCATCTAATGTTAATGTATTACCCATGTCTGCCTATTCATCATGAAACCCGCTTGCTCAGGGGATATAATACAGGACATAACTTTTTCAATCTTTCTGCTAATTCTTAGGTCAGGATTTTAATATCTATGTTAATTAGCAATATTGGTCTGTAATTGTGTGGGTTTGATTTATCTAGGTTATTTTTGGGTATAAGGATTATCTTCGAATGGTTTAGGTACAGATCAGATATGCCATTCAGTTTGATGTAGCTGAAAACTTTTAACAGTACAGAGGATAGATTTATATTGAATGTTTTATAAAACTCTGAGGTGCACCCATCTGGGCCTGGTGCCTTGCCAGGTTTGAGTTTTCCAATGATCTTAATTATTTCTTGCCTACTAAAAGGAGCATTAAGTATTTCTACCTGATTTTCCTGTAATTTATGCAATGTGATCTTTTTGAGGAAACCTTCAATTTCTTTAAAGTAGATTGGTGAGTATCCATCCCATATAGTTGTGAGTATAATTGGTGGAATATCTCTAATATTTGGGTATCTGAGTTATGTATTTTTCCCTGGTAGTAAAGGAACGGGGTTCTAGATGTTTCTTGCCTGTTTGTGATTATCCTCGCCAGTACTTTCAAAGGCAGTCGCTCCTATTCCGAATATTTAGCAATACTTTTTTGTTCATACAGAGAGTAGTTATTTTGATGTAGTGCAAATAGCTGTTTTTGTGCGTCATTTATTAGTTTCTCAGTGCCAGAGTTTGATCTGTGGTGGTATTCGGTTTCTAGGCCTTTCAGATCGGATATTAGTTTATTCTCTTTTTCTCTTGCTATTTTTTTAAAGTACGAGGCTTTCTGAATAAAAATCCCTCGTAATTTGGCCTTACAAGCTGCCCACTGTATATCTTTGGGAATGTTAGTGTTTTCTAAATCTTTTTCCATGTCAAGCAACATATTCAATACCTCTGATTTAAACAATAAATTGTTATTCAATGACCAGTTGGAGTTATTAGGTTCCCATTTCGGTTTATTAGGGGGGTTTATTTGTAAAGTAATTTTTGAGTGATCTGAAAAAACCTTGGATCCTTAGAGAATTTAATATCTGCTTCCAACAGAGTCTCTGAAATGAGAAAGAAATCAATTCTGGACCAGGAATTATGACATTTAGAGAAATATGTGCATAGATTATTTCTCCCCAGATCTTCATCAAATGAGATGGGGTCTATTAAGCAGAAGTCTGTCATGAATTTTCCTATGGCTGTCGATGCTATTAAGTTTTGCGAGCTAGGTGTACTAGTGCGGTCTGTGTTTGTACAGATGGATTTTATATATATCAGGAAACATAATTTATTAATATCTGCTTGTGAATAACAACCTTTTGAATGTTTTCAGAAGCTTTGTTTGTTTTTAGGTATAGCTCACTGGTGTAGAATATTTCTTTTATTTATCACTTTTGAAACTTTTGTAGTTGTGTCCCAAGACCTCTTTTGGTTATTGTGGACATCTGGTATTCGTGCTTCATTCAGTTTATACATGACAAGCACAAACTCTTCACTCTTCCAGTATAACACCACCAAACAAAGTCCTGAAAATAAATCTTATAACGCATCTAAATTTAGTTGGAAAACCATGAGAATGTCCTGATGGGTGGGAGATACTTAGTTTCCAGTCCAACACAGAGCTTTTAACTAATTCAGACTTCATCTTTTCCTTCTCTGGCTAAACATTTGCTGTTGCTACCACAAAGATATTATCCTAAATAATCTTTCTCCAAAAGGTGCACACGCTCACATAACTTTGCTGTCTTCTCTGTGGTCTTTTGCCATGATGACATGTATATAAAATGTTATACTGTCATACTGTGCCAAGAGCAGAACCCAGATGAGGCCTCTATAAAAGTTATGCAGATATATCCCAGTGCCTTCTTTACACCATATTGACAATATAGCAAATCTTGTGTTGTCCTTGATCTTACAGCAGCAAAGCCTTGCTGCCACAGTCTGTTTGACATACACATCTGCATTTGACTTCCATGCATGCTTTATATGTAGTAATCGCTAGGGTACATATGTTTGACATTGGTGTGCTGCCATTTCCTTGGTCGACTAGTACCTAACTTATGCATTCATGTGTTGTGCATGGATACAGACCAAGCTGTATAACAAGTACAGAAACAAATGGGCTTTAAAAAATGGAAATGAACACATATTTCACTGAAATATCTCACTTCCCTCTAACTCCTCTTCTTTGCACATCTCACTACCCTTCCTTCTCTCTCTCCTTCACTTACCTTCCCCATCTTCACATCTCTGCTAATCTTGTTAAACTTACCTTCTGACTACTCACCCTTTACTGATTGTCTTCCTCACATTTCTCCTCCTCTGGCTCTTCCCGCTCCATTCGCCCTACAGGCTCACTCTGCTCCCCTACCCTGCCCCCAAATTCCACCCACCCCCAGCACCTCCTCATTTATACCTCAC
The DNA here is from genome assembly GCF_019279795.1 of Protopterus annectens. Taxonomy (NCBI): domain Eukaryota; kingdom Metazoa; phylum Chordata; order Ceratodontiformes; family Protopteridae; genus Protopterus; species Protopterus annectens. The sequence continues at coordinate 541,193,359 of NC_056747.1, read as the reverse complement.
CAGCTCCACCCTCCATCTGTTACAACCAATCACAGTCTTTCCCTCCTCCTCAATTAATTAACCAATCTTAACCCTCCACTTACTTCCCCAACCCTTCTATCCCTCCCACTTCTCACTACACTTAACCCTACCCCCTCCTCTCCTACTCTATATTCCACTTCACCCTCTCTCCACATCCATTCTCTTCTACCTTCTTATTTTCTCCTACCACACCCCACCCTTTCAAACATGCACTCCCAAATTCTCTTTTTCCTCAGACTCCCCTTCTCTCTTCTCATCTTTCTTATTCCTCTACATCACGCTACTTCTTACTGCTTAAAAACTCACCCATACTTGCCCACTACTCAAACTATCACTCTCTCCTACCCACTACCTCTTCTACTCACTCACTTCCACTCCATTTCCCCCTCCCTTATCTCAATAAACCTACTACACCTCTTCCATCCCAAAATACTCTCCTCCTCTACAAAAAGCCTCTTTTATATATTTCTACTAACCCCAAACAACTTCCTACTCTCCAAACATAAGAGACATAAAGTTATCTCACATCATTTCCTAGCCTTATCTGGAGACATTCACCCTAACCCTGGCCCCACCTCAGTACAAACAACTCCTTCCCTCCTTCCCCCTCCTCCCCCACTTTAAATATACCTCTCCCTCCTTCTCCTTCTTCTCCTAATTCCTCTCCTAGCAACCTTAAGGTCTTCACTATCAATGTCCAGAGCCTTAACAACAAAATTCACCATGTTCATGCTTGGATTAATCACAACCAACCTGACATCTTAGCCATCTCCGAAACCTGGCTAAAACCCCATATCTCTGATTCTGAAATATTACCTCCAGGTTTCAACATCCTCAAGAGTGACCGATTAAACAAAAAAGGTGGAGGTTCCACCCTAATGTACTCTAACCTTCTCTCCATAATTCGTCTGCAAATCCCTACCCCTCTTTTCGAAAATACTGAAATAACTGCTTGTCTGCTCCGACTCAATAAACATAAAAATATCTGTTTCATTTCCTTATACATCTCCCTAGGTGACAATATTTCTACCCTGTAGAATATTCTTTACTGGGCCTCTTCTGAAATAAAATATGAAACATTTATTCTAGGAGACGTCAACATTGATAGGAACAAAATCAACACTCCTTCCCCCTCCCTAGCTATCAACCTTTTCATCTTCTCCCAAGTAATCCATTCGACAACCAGACCTAACAAAAACACCCCCCAGGATCCATCATTGATTGGATTTTAGTCTCCCATCCAAGCAAAATCTTTCTTTCAGGAACTATCCTAGACTTCATTAGTGACCATCTCCCTACCTTCATTCATTGCTCAACTAACTCCTCACAATCCCAACATCATTACATCCAAACTCGTAACCTTAGCAACTTCAACCCCACAATTTTCTCCAACATATTCAAAAAAATCAACTGGCAAATCCTTTACACTCTCTCCCTCGACAATGCCGTAAAACATTTTAACTCCATCTTCCTAAATACTCTTAACTCCATAGCCCCCCCTTAGGAACAAACGAATTAAAGCCAATTCTGCTCCTTGGCTGACCAAAGAGACAAAACATACCATGCATCTCAGAGACAAATCCTGGAAGCTTTATCAGAAAAGTAAACAGTCTTCTGCCTTGCTCCAATATACCCAACTCCGCAACCAAGTAAAAAAACTAATTATATGGGACAAAAAAAAACTACTACAAGAAACTTCAGACTAATAATAATGACAATCCAAAACTATTCTGGAAATCTGTTAACTCTCTTCTCCATCCTGGGTCATGAAACAACCCCTGCCCTGACTCTAGTTTAACTGCCAAGGAACTGAGCTCAAACTTCAACACTTTCTTCACAGATTCTATAGCCAAGCTAACCAAAACTTTCCCTACAAACAATACTCCCAACTTCCTAAACTCTTCTAATGACTGTCACTCTATGTATCAACTCAAACCAGTTTCCACAACATTTATAAAAAAGCTCTTATCCAAACTAAATCCTTGTTCCAATGCCTCCGACAACATTCCCCCCTCCTTCCTCAAATGCACAGCCGAAGGAATTGCTCTACCAATTACCATCCTGATTAACCGATTCTTACAAGAGTCATACGTACCCAAACTCTGGCATTCAGCCTACATTCTACCACTTCATAAAGGAGGTAAAAACAACTCCATTTCTAATTTCCACCCCATAGCCCTACTCTCTCCAATATCTAAAATTCTAGAGAAATGTGTCCACCACCAACTATTACCCTACTTAACTGAGAATCAGTTACTTACACCCACCCAACATGGTTTCCGTCCTGGCCACAGCACCATAACTGCCCTACTCTCCTTCTTAGAAACAGTTAATCAAGCCCGAGATTCTGGACTTCTTGTTTCAACTGTTCTGCTAGATCTATCTAAAGCCTTTGACACCATCTCCCACACTCACCTACTCTGCCACCTCTCCAACCTTAATCTTTCCACTAATACTCTTTCCTGGTTCTCCAGTTACCTCTCTGACAGATCTCAGGCTGTCAGATGGAAGGACTCTACCTCCTCCTTCTTACCTACTCCTACCGGCGTTCCTCAGGGATCCATCCTCGGTCCCATACTTTTCAACATCTTCATAAATAACCTTCACACTGCTATCCCTGACTCAACAGTCATCCAGTACGCTGATGACAATACCTTAGTCTGTGCCGCCCCCAATTTTTCTGAACTTCTCTCCAAAACACAAACAGCTTTTTCCACTACAGAAAACTGGATGCACCAAAACCATCTCTCCCTCAACTCCAGTGAATCCAAAATACTAATTTTCCTCCCTACCAAGGCTGCCTCCTTTGACAAAAACACTTTCAACATCCTCAGCCAAACCAACACCCCTATAGAAGTGGTACCCTATGCTAAACTCCTTGGCATAACCATTGACGAACGCCTTATATTCGACCTCCACATACAACAAAACATAAAAACCCCACACCAAATGTTATGTATGCTCTACAGGAATAATCTAAATCCTCTAGGTATATCTTAGCTACCTCCTACCTCCTTCCCTCTCTACTTTATGGTGCCCCTCTTCTAACTAATCTGTCCGCCTCCCTCTCCTCTAAACTTGAAGCTTGCTATAATAAAATCTCTAAATTTGCCACTAAATCCAAAACCTCAACTCACCACTGCCTCACCCTTCAATCTCTAAACTGGTTAGAACTCCCTAACCACCTTGACTACCTTCAACTTACAACCACTCATAAATTAATATTCTTCCCATAAAAATGCCCAGCTCTATCCAACATCCTTCCATCTTACATCCCCAACCGATCATTAAGATATGAACACCAAAATCTAATCTCCATTCACAGACCTAAACATCCCACCGGCCAGCAACTTCTATCCTTCTCTCTAGGTAGAAAATGGAACTCTCTCCCTCCTTCTCTTAGAACCATACCTAACACAGACTACTTCAAAACCCAACTTTTCTTACACCTATCTCCAAAATGGAAATGGTCTTGCTTTCACCCTACTTAATTTCTAGGCTTCCCTAAACTAAGCCCCTCTACTCCTGCACCTTCCGCACTCTAATTCTTGCTAAATGGTTTTATTTGACTCTCCCTTGACTGTAAGGATGAAAATATTGCAAATATTTAGTACAAAAAAAAAATGTTGTTTTCCTTAGCTTTTGCAGTGCTCTTCTTTGTACTTTTGCTGTGTTTTTCTCATCATTTGCGGTGCTCTTCTTTGTATTATTGCTGTGTGGACATTCTATTTGTAAAATTGCATTTACAGTGTTATTACTATGTATACTTGCGGTGTGGACACTCTTTTGTATTTTATCGCATGCATTGTATTCTTTAATTGTACTGCCTTTGGAGCTTTTCTCCCCGGGCCTCCACTGAAAATGGGTACTTCTTGGCCCAGTGGAATTCCCCGGTAA
>NC_056747.1:541184441-541186941 GCF_019279795.1 Protopterus annectens | reverse complement strand
CATGTATACTGTTTAGGTGCATTTCATTAATGGAACAGTGAGATCATGTGTTGCCACATTTTTATACTGCAGATTGGCTCACTTCTTTGGAGGTTTGGTATTGCCAGTATAATGACAAGAAAAACTTAGTGGACCCTTTTACTTGTCTTTTTATTTAAATGACATTAACTGTACCTCATTAGGATAAAATAGTATTTTTGATTCCTTTAACTGCAGTTAGGTATACCTCCATTTATTCAAACTTAGAGTTCATAGTGTGATGACCCCCAGATCAAAAAGTTTGATAATTGAGTGGTTTACTACAAACAACACAACAGCAGGTATAGCATTCAAAATGAGCCGGTAATTATAAACAGAGTGCTAACAAATGGGAATACAGTCGGCACCATGAAAAATAAGACTTTAATTAAACAAAAAATCATTCATTAAGTGCTTTTGTCCCTCACGGGGGAGTTCATCAGAATGGCTCCTACCATTGCATTGCTTCCTTAAAAACTCAAGCTAATTAAAAAACAATTAAAAAAATTAAAGATACAGCATGTAAGTACTTTTTAAGAAAAATACATTGCTGTTAATGAGATCAAAGATTATCCATATAACATGAAATTCACAAAACTAGTACCAAAACTAGAAGAACCAACAATTAAGTAGCTAAAGTGGAGTGCATAAAAATCTTGCTAGATAAGTGTACCACTGTTTATATATATATATATATATACACACACACACACACACACACACACACACACACACACACACACACACACACACACACACACACACACATAAATAGGAACATATGTGATTAGTTATCTAAAAGGGAAACTGTCGAAAAATAAAAAAAATAAAAATACTAAACAGCAATACATAAAAATACTAATCAGGATTATTAAACAGGAATAGTAATGTCTTTCAGCTTTTCCCGGTTAGGGGTCGCCATGAAAGAACTCCAGTCCGCTAATGATTGGCAGTAGATTTTTATGGTGCTGAGTTGCCAGCTCAATGCCCAGCCTTCAAAGAAAGTGCAGCCATTCACGCTTGCATCTACCTGCATGTCTTTAATGTCACTCGACCACGGGAAGGACATGCAGACTCCACACAGATTATTAAACAGGAATATTAAACAAACAAAAAAATCTGTCCAGGAATAACAGGGCAGGATGAAGGTATTAAGCAAAGTTTCTAAGCCGGAATATATATTCTATAGTCTAGCGGCTCTTAATCTAAATACTGGTTGAATGCAAATACTGTCATTAAGCCCAGGAATTACTGCAGCATTCATCCTCAGCTGCAAAATTAATTCCTTCTATTTAAATAAGTTTTTTCATTCACCACCCCTTGGATTTTTTCTAGAATGTCTAAAATCCCAAAAAGAAATTTCTTGTAGGGATTGTATACTTTTTCATGTTTTGCTAAAGCATTATTAGGATTCTTGTCAAATCTGTGTCTATAAATCCTGTTTTCTAAACATCCTTTCAGTTTTCCCCACATAAAATCTATCACATCCTGAACATATAGCCAAATGCATTAATCTGTTGCACCACAGTTGTTACCATTGAATAAAACCTTAGAGTTTAAACTTTTTTTAAATTACAGATTTCTTTTCAATAATATTGGAACACTGTCTCTAGGAAACACATTTTAATGCTGATTCCTAATTTTCTGTTCCAAATGTTTGACTCTTAGGTCTTTTCAAGAGCTTTTTAAAACCAATTAAGAACTTATTAACAAAAAGAGGTTCATCTCCTAAAATTCTATAAATATCTTTGGTGCCCTTTAAAAACTTCTAATTACTTTTAATGATATTTTAATGTCCCTAGAGCTGTTACTATATGTGACTATGCATGCCCTGCTAAATTTACTATCATTGCTTGCATCATGAAGCATAACTTCCTTTATCCTTAAAGGGCCCTTCCCTAAAATTGATTTGTATTTAACACTCCAGAAATCTTTCACTTCCTTGAGAAAGTCACTCACCATGATCTCTGGGTAACCCCTGTCAAAAAACATTGATGTTAAAATATTCATTTCTCTTTCCAAGTCTTCCCTTGTAGACATCATCCTAGCTACCTTAATACCCTGACCTTTTATCAAATTCCTCTTAAAGGAATAAGGGGGAAGACTGGTGCAGTGCAAGCATGAGTTGATAAAGGTGGGCTTCCCGTAAATCTTAGATTTAAAACTAACACCCGTAAGACTGATGCCAACGTTCAAATAGTTTACCTTTTCCTTATCAAAATTCAAAATGAATTTTAGGAAACCAATAGAATTATGCAAAAAGGCAATACAATCATGAATTTTGTCATTGGGTCCATTCCATAAAGTAAATATATCATCCAAAGTCCTTAGTTATATTTATAAAATTCAGAAGTAAAAAAACTTTTTTTTCTGACATGCCAAAAGACTTCATTGACATATATGGTGATATAGGCTGTGCTCAGGGCAACACCTTTAACCTGCCTAAAAATTTCACCTTTAAAATAGATGAAATTATTTTTCA
>NC_056747.1:541156941-541171941 GCF_019279795.1 Protopterus annectens | reverse complement strand
TCATAAGAAAGATTTTCCTTCTTAAATGGGAGGCCGTTTGACTTTTGCCACAGTTATTTTAAAAATGGGCTAAAATAAATAACTTAAAACATTTTTTCTCAGTTTTTTGTCATGTATAAACATTTTGTGTTAAAAGTAAACCTATTAGTGTAGTTTATAAGGAAGTTGTATTTATACTATGTTTGTCCTGATGAAGTCCCTGTATTAAGTGTAGAGGGGTGAAAGCACTTGGAGTGGATTAGAATAAATTTTCTTAGATTTTATGACTATGCTGCACTTTTGAACTTACACGTGTGAAGGTCTCAAAGTTTTTTCTTTATGAGATTTTTCTTTATGGTTTATTTTTCCTCTCTTTTTTGCTGGTTTTCTTCTTTTGATTATGCCACACTTACTAGCATGATTCCAGATCGGCATGAGCTCCACCCCAGGAGTGAATTTGTGGACACCCATTCATTGATCCAGGTTGCATTAGAAGAGGGTCAGGAAGGGGTTCTGTTTCACGGGAATGGAAAGCTTGTTCTAGAGAAGTGGCAGTCTCTAGAAGATGTATCTATCTCTCCAGCATGACCTATTCACGTCAGAGGCTAGGGTAAGATCCCTGGAGCGTGTGACCTCTTGCAGTTTGATTTATGAGCGCGTATCATTTCTATCAGGGCTGGGTCAAAGACTGCCCTGTAAGCCAGGCACAGGTCACCCCTTACAACCTGTAGTAGACAGACTACAGTGACAGGGCTTTCAGTCTTTCTGTGCAAGACTCCTTTTATGTACCATGTAATTTTGGGTCTACTACTGGAGATCAAAATTACACTATTTCGAAATCCAGTAGTAGATATCCAGTAACGCGAAAGTGCACTTTTGCGAACACCGCTTGAGTGAATGGTTACGGACCTTAGGGTTGGGGCTTGGGTTAAGGATAGTGGATAGCTAGTAGGACTATCCACTATCCTTAACCCAAGCTCTAACCCTAAGGTCCATGACTACCACATGAAATTGTATGTCCTCCATGGTGCAGTAGTCACGGACCTATGTCCTCCACTGTGGTGAAGTAGTCACGGACCTATGTCCTCCACTGTGGTGCGGTAGTCACAGAACTTAGGGATAGGGTTTGGGTTAAGGATAGTGGATACCTACTAGGGCTATCCACTATCCTTGACCCAAGCCCTAACCCTAAGGTCCGTGACTACCGCACCACAGTGGAGGACATTACCCATTTGTTCTAGTGGTGTTCGCGAAAGTGCACTTTCGGTGAAGTGCACTTTCGCATTAGTGGGCATCTATGACTAGATTTCAAAATAGTGTAACTTTGATCTCTGGTAGTAGACCCGTAATTTCTTGGTGAAAGTCTTCTGTGTTCTGTATAATTGCTGAAGTTTCTGGTGAGGTACATGCAAAAGGGAACATTGTACTCAATGATTAGTCTGATGAGGACTGATTCTGAACAGTAAGGGGCCCAGCACAGAACCCTGTGGTAACCCACTGGTGACTGGTCTTTTGCTAGAGGTCAAGTCACCCACTGTGACAGTATGTGTTCTGTCAGTGAGCCAGTTGGCTACCCATCTGAAAATGTAGGGGTTAATTCCCAACTGGGAGAATTTCTGTATAATACCTGAGTGGAGGATTGTGTCAAATCCCTTGGCTAGGTCAAGATAGACTTTATGCACTCTTTCCCTCATCCAGGGCCTTGGTGACTTTCTCAAAGTAGTCAGCCATATTTAATAGGCATTATCTACCTTTAACAAAAACAAACTGGATTGGGTCCAGAGTCTGGGGATTATCTAAGTCCTTGTTAATAAAGTCATAATGATTCTTTCCATGGCCTTGCAGATGAGGCTAGTCAAGCTTATGGGAGTATAATTCCCAGGGTCGGTTGATGGTCCTCCTTTGTGCAGAGGGATTCCTGTTGCTGTCCTCCATTTTGTCGAATCATAGCCAGTTCTCATGCTGTGGTTAAACAGGGATCCAAGTGGGTCTGCTAGGTCATGATTTACATTGTTTAAAAGCCAACCTGAGATGCTGTCTGGTCCCATCAATGCTGTGTTTCTTGCCTTGGGGAACAACGAGAGATATCTTGAGATAATAGGCTGAGGAATGATAGCAGGTATACTTTGGAGGATGACTGGAGGGTACAGGGAGGTGACGTTTGCTCCAAACTTGTCAACTAGCAGGTTGACTATTACCTCCAGTTGAGAATGGGTGGTGCCATCCACAAAAAGTTCAGTGCATAACTGGGCATTCCCATTTAGATTTTGGATGTAGTTAAAGAATGTCTTGTAATTATCCTTAGCTTGGGAGGTTATTTTTGCTTCTTAATTAGCTTTGGAGGACTTGACAAGATCTCTAATTTGTTTGCTTAGGTCAGAGAGGGATTTTTTTCCTCTGCTGAGCCTGTTTAGACTAGGGGTCCACCAGGGTGGCTTGTTTTTCATCAAGATCTGGTTTTAATCCGGTCAGGTACAACTGATTCTAAACAACCGATTAAGTGGTTATACAGGTTATTGGTATACACCTCTGCATAGGAGTTCATGTTATCTGCATTTGAGGGGGCTTTGAATCTTCTTATACCATCATTTAGTAGGAGGTAATTTGTCTTTGAAGAATTTTTGAGCTTCATGAATTATCTGGTCTTATAATTACATCGAACAAGACTGATTTATGGTCCAGCTTTAGCAGGAAGGACATCACACAGGATGTTGCAATGCTCTTCCATGTTAGTGAGTACTATGTCCAGGACATTTGAACCTCTTTTGGGTGTGCTGGCTAGCTGTTCCACAGCATTTGCATTGACAAAATCCAAGAACCTCTGAGCCAGCATGTTTGTGGTCATGTATGTTTTCCAGTTGATGGTAGGATAATTAAAATAACCCATGAGTAAGGTGTTGGGCTGTATAGCAAGTGACTCCAATAAGCACAGGTAAGGAATACACGTTTTCTGTTTCATGGTTGGGGACGTGTAGCTAGATGCGGTAAGGGGCTTTGCCTATAGTTAATTGGACATGGAGTAGCTCAAGAGAGTCATACTGTTTGACCAGTCTCAATGTTTACTTATCCTTAATGAAGATGGGTACACTTCCTCCTTTGCTTCTTTCACATTCAGTTTGGGTCTGAATGTATGGAAGGGATTGTAGCCCTGCACAGCCAGGGTGCTTTCCGTGCCTTTGAACCATGTCTCGGTGACTGCACAGACACTAGCATCTTCCAAAGTGAGGAGTGCTTCCAGGGTGTGCAATTTCTTGTTTAGACTCCTAGCATTAAGCAGCAGTACCTTGAGTTTATCTAGAGAGGATTTTGTTTTGTTGGTAGGTTGGTTATTTTGACACTGCCTAAAAAAGGCACAATAGGGGGTCACTAATGCCTTTGCCAGTATTTGAAAGCCTAGACGAGACAGGTGCAAACTATCTCTGGCAAAGCAGTGTGGCCTGTTGACCACATCCTCCCACATCCTCCCAGGGTGACAGATGCTATGTGCTACAGGCTGGTATGTGCCTAGCATTAGTCAGGGTTGATGCAACAATATGAACAGAAGATGTTTGATTTTAATAATTTGTTTAGTTTTTGGTGTCATTCTAGGGGTATACAATATTTGTCAGAGCAGGAGGACATGATTAACAGACCATATTGCTTTGCCAAGAATGGTCTGCACCTGTCCCCTCTAGGCTTTTCAACATTGTCCTCCTGCATAGAGCCTTTTTAGCCAATGCCAAATTGACAAACCTTCCAAAAGAGCAAAAACTACCCAAGGAAATCTGTAGGTGTTACTGCTCAATGCCAGCAGTCTAAACAAGAAGCTCTACTCCCTGCAAGCTCTCCTCACCATGGCAAGTGCAGAGATCTATGCAGTTACTTCGACATGATTTAAAGCCACAGAGAGTACCCTGGCAGTGCAAGGCTCCAGCAGTTTCCAAACATTTAGACCAGCAATTGCGCAAACAGGAAATAATGGTGGAGGTGTCTCTATCTACGTCAATAACAAGCATACTTCTAGGATGGATAAACAAGATGATGCAGTGTTCTTCCATGTCCAAATTACCATACAGAAAGTCCCATACCATATCTTAATGAGCTGTAGGTCATACTTTACTTCCCAATTAACCCATAGTTCATATGTAGACCTATTGGAGACACTCACCATACAACCAAATACTATATTTTTGGGGACTTCAATTATTACTATGTTAACTGGGAATCCTACACCACCCCAAATTTGAAGGTGCAGAGATTCCTAGATTTTATAAGCACAAACATCCTTGACTAGTTAATGCTTATCCCAGTACAGGAACAAACATAGTGGTCCTGTTTCCCACAGTCTCCTACAAAATAAGATTCAATTCTGTAACCTCAGCAAACTTCCTTTTATTAAGTGATAACCTGTCAAAATTTCAAGATCCTCCAAACCCAGATAACGCTGCGGCCTGTGCAGAATTATTAACAGAAGCTCTGTGCAACCATGTCAATGATTGCATTGAGGATGATGTGCCTACCAAATGTAAGCTCAAAAGTAACTCAAAAACCAAACCACCCTGGTGGAATCCAATATTAAACAGGGTGTATAACAATATATACAAATTATATCTAAAATTAGGAAGTGTAACGCCAAAAAAAAAAAAAGAAAAAAATCTCTCATCAAACTGAGTAAACAACTGAGAGGGCTAATTAAGTGCAACAAAGCAAATTTTTATGTAAAGATAGTTTCCCAGACCAAGGACCACTTTATGTATATTGTTTGTAAATAGGAACATGTTAATATGGTTTATGTTATTTTATATGTGTCTGTTTGCTTATGTCTTAAGTGATAATTCAATAAGTGTGTTTAAAAAAGCATGCAGCTTCTATGATCTCAATAATATCCCAAGATGCATCCTAAATAGCATAAAATATGGCCTGTCAGGGCCAGTGAAGTTGCTGTTTAACCATAACCTCTACAAAGCCTGTGTGCCACATGAATGGAAGACTACAACAGTCATCTGCACAAGGGCAGACCATCAATGGATCCTGGGAACTATGGACCCATAAATCTGACTAGTCTCATACATAAAGTCCTGGAAAGAATTAGGATGGAAATGATTAACAATGATATAGGAAACCTTCATATACTGGACTCAACTCAGTCTGATTTTGTCAAAGGCAGGTCATGCCTACTAAGCCTGGTAGAATTCTTTTAGAAGGTCACCAAGGCAAAGGATAAAGACAAAATAGAGCATACTGCTTGCCTAGATCTAGCTAAGGCCTTTAATACAGTACCTCATTCAGATATTGTAAACAAACTCATGCAATGAGACATAAACCCCTATGTAATTCTCTTGATAGCCAGCTGGCTCACAGACAGGACCCTGGAAGTTAGGATTGGAAAGACCCCCTCTTCAAAGAGACCGGTCACCAGTGGAGTCTGATCCTCTTTGGCATCTATTTTTTTGGAAGCCAAGACAAATGTCAATGCCTCTGGCTTGCCATGTTTACAGATTATTGCAAGCTAGGAGGAATCATAGAAACCTCCCCAAGATATTAACATCTTACAAGAAGGTCTAGCACAGACAAATGACTGGTACTAAAGCCATGGCTGAAAACTCAGTGCTAGGAAATGCATAATAGTACCTTTTGAGAAGTCGGTCACCCAGGGAAACTGCCTCATTGATAAAACACCCATTAAAGTAGACACAGTAGTCAGAGATTTGGGATTCATGTAGAAAGCAACCTGGCTTTCGACCAACATATGCCTAAGTTAGTAGGAAAATCATTCTATGTCACTCAACTGATTCATAAGTGCATGGCATCTAGGTCCAGGAAAGTCATTTTGCCACTGTACTTAACCCTCATCAGACCAGACATTGATTATAATGCCCCCTTCGGAATGTACCTGACAGGGTATGTGCAATAACTGGAATGTCCACAGTAGTTCTTCACAAAAAGAAAACAGGGCATAAACACAATGTCCTATACAGATTGCCTCAAAGCCCTATCTCTTTAGTTTGTTTGCAAAAGACTGCTGAGAGCTGATTTACACCTGGTATATGGCATGCTTGGATTCCACCATGATGGACCTTTTGCATATCTGCAAAATGAACAGCATCATAAATACACAATCCAACATTCTAGTCTTTGGAGACTCCATCGTGAAACACACTGATGTCCTTCTCACCAGGCTGAGTAAGGAGAAAGTCACAGTCAGTTCCTTATCAGGGGCTAAGATCTGCCACACTACGCATGCACTCAGGTCATTTGACCACAAGTACCAATATGACTCAATCATAGTCCATGTGGGACTAAATGTCCTGATAAGTACCTTCCCAGACTATATGAAGAGAGACATCATGGAGCTCTGGAAATATGTGTCTCAGGCTGGTATGAACCTAGCATTGAGCAGCATTTTACCTTCTCCAAGGATGATTCCACAATATGAACAAAAGATGATTGAGTTTAATTGGCTTAGTTTCTGGTGTCATTCAAAGGGGGTGCAATATTTGTCAGCAGCAAAGAAGATGATTAACAGACAACCCTGATTTGCCAGAGATGGTCTCCACCTCTTCCCTCTAGGATTTTGAATATCAGCTAAAACATTTATTCCCCCATAGTGTCTTTTTTAGATAATGCCAAATTGAAAATACTTCTGACATAGCAAATCAAAACCAAGAAACTCTAAAGGTATTACTGCTCAATGCTAGGAGTCTAAACAAAAAAAACTCCACTCCCTAGAAGCTCTCTTCACCCTAGAGAATGCTGACAACTGTGTGGTCACTGAGACATGGTTTAAAGCTGAGAGCACACCAACAGTGCAAGGTTATAATGCCTTCCACACATGTAGATCAGCTACTACACAGGCAGGGACTAAAGGTGGAGGTGTCTCTATTTACATAAAAAATAAATATACTTTAAGGTTGGTCAAACAGGACAATGCACGTGAGCTGCTCCATGTTCAAATCACCATACATAAAATCCAATACCACTTCCTTGCAAGCTATAGGTCCCTATCTATGACCCTGTAAACCCATACTATTTATTTAAACTTATTAGAAACACTAACCATCCAACCCAAACCATATTCATGGGTGACTTTAATTACCCCACTATTAACTGGGAATCCTATACGACACCAAATCTACAGGCACAGAGACTCCCGGATTTTGTAAACACAAACACACCAGATAGTCAATGCACTAACCAGTGGTACACCCATACTGGATCTGGTCCTCACTAATATGGGTGAGTGCTGCACAGCCCCTAGTGAAATGTCTTCCCTGGTAAGGTCAAATCACAAAATGGTCTCCTTTGAAGTAAAAATAAAACCTGGCCCCCAGCTAAACTTGGAATAGTCAGGAATTACTCAAGGCTAACCAGGCAAATTTTCAAGTCCCCATAAACCCTGAGAATACTACTACCTATGCAGAACTGTTCACAGAAACCCTGTACAACATGTTAATAGCTGCACAGAGGCAGCTGTACCCACCAGGAAAAAGTACAGAACTAACTAAAAAAAACAATCTACCCTGGTGGAATCACAAAATCAGAAGGAAGAAAATCATGGCAAAAATTTGGAGGTGCAGCACCCTGCAGGATAAAAGCACTCTCATCAAACTAAACAAACAACTCAGAGGATAAAGTCTACCAAAGCCAAATTTGAGGTAAGTTTACCTCCCAGGCCAAGGACAACCACAAAGCATTCTTTAGCTATGTCCACAACCTCGAAGGCAATACACAATTATGTGCAGAGCTAATTGAAAATAGAGCCATCTATACTGAGCCGGAAGATATAGCAAACCTTCTGGCTGATAAATTCAGCTCCAACTTTGCAGCTCTCTCTCCCCCTCAACCATCCCTCAGGAAATACCATCCAATATAACTCCCGCTACTATAACTAGGGAACAGGTGCTTAATGCTCTCTTTAGGACCATGAATACATCAATGGGCCCTGACAATATCCCAGGATGCCTTCTAAATAGCATGAAATATGACCTTTCAGGGCCTCTGGAATTACTATTTAACTGTAGCCTCCAAACAGGCTTTGTGCCTCATGAATGGAGAACAGCAATGGTCATCCCTATGCACAAAGTGGGCCACCTACAGACCTTGGAAACTACAGACCCATAAGTCTCACTAGTTTTATATGTAAAGCCATGGAAACAATTATCATAGAAATGACCACTAGCGATATAGTAAACCTCCAGGCACTGGACCCAACCCAGTTTGGTTTCATCAAGGATAGATCATGCCTACTCAACTTTGTGGACTTCTATGAGAAGGTAGCCAAAGCAATGGATGAGGGTGTTTCACACTGCCCACCTTGACCTGACCAAGTCATTTGACACAATACCCCACTCAGGCATTGTTGACAAACTCAAGAGGTTAGGTACAAACTCGTATGTTACCCGGTGGATAGCCAACTGGCTCACAGACAGGACCCAGAAAGTTAGAACTGGGGATTCCACCTCTACAAAGAGGCCAGTCACTAGTGGAGTCCCTCAGGGATCAGTCCTTAGACAGCTCCTTTTTGGCATTTATTTCTATGAAGTCAAGGCCAATGTCAATAATGTCTGGCTGACAAAATTTGTAGATGATTGCAACTTAGGAGCTGACATTGAATCCTACATAGACACAAATGTTCTCCAGGAAAGGCCAGCACAGATATGGGCTAAAACTTAATGCCAAGAAATGCATAATAGTATCCTTTGAGAATTCACACAGCCCTGGTAACTATGATATTGACAACACACTCCTTAGAGCTGACCCAGTAGTCAGGGACTTAGGGACAAACATAGATAGTAGTCTAGCCTTTGATCATCACGTGTCTACAGTAGTGAGAAAACCATTCTATGTTGCACAACTTAGAAACAAAGGTATGGCATCTAAATCCAAGGAAGTCATTGTTCCACTGTATTTGACATTCATCAGACCTATCATTGCGTACAATGCCCCCTTTGCTATGTACCTAACCAGACATATCCAACAACTGGAATGTCCACAGAGGTTCCTCATAAAAAAAATACAGGGCATAAGTAAAATGGCCTATGCAGACAGGCTCAAGACCCTTTCTCTGTATTCTGTCTCCTACAGGCTTTTGAGGGGAGATCTATGCCTGGCATACAGGGCATTGTCAGATCTCACTCTGATGGACCTCTTCCATATCCACAAAACAAACAGCACCAGAATTACCCATTCTAAAGATTTAAACCTTACCTGTGGTATGAACAGGATATGTTGGACAGACAGGCATGTAGCCCAGAAACTACCCCATCTATGGAACAGGCTCCCCATCCATGTGAAGCAGAGTTTCTCCCTAACCCAATTTAAGCACAATTTGGACAATTGGATGAGGAACAGGAAATTCATTTCTGGTTTGGCACCTATGTCTCAAATAGACATAGGCAAGCTGTAAATGGATCATCTCCCAGACCCCTGCTTGTAAATGTTTCATCTCTTAAACCCCTGCTTACACTTATCAAGGGAATCAAAACTTGTCAGAGATTTGGAATGCATGGCTAGGCTTAAAAACACCCTTGTGGCCATTAGCCTAGTAAACACCTATGAAGCTATGAACTAGATTTAAGAATTTAAATTTTGCTTGAGACTTAAATAAGATGTGTTGGTATGTATCTCAGAGAATTCTTTGGATTAGGTTTCCTGTCCATGTGGAGCAGAGCCCTCCCCTAACCCTAATCAAGTACAACCTTGACCAGTGGATGGGAAATCAGAAATGAACCCTTGATCTGACATTTATATCTCTGATGGACAGAGGCAGCCATTATATCATGCCTGTATTAACATACACCCCTTAATATAACCTGTAAGGCACAATAAATGGTGGGATACATTTGGGTTGCATGGCTAGGCATTTAAAGGTCCCAGTGGTTGTTAGCCTTGTACACATCTATGAACTTATGAACTTGCTATGAATCTCATTTCTTGTTCCTAGTTTCCTTTCTCAGTGCTGGCCTAGTCTTTGAAATCACCAGAGAGATTACAGATCCCTATAAAGAAATAATTTAGCAAGGACGTTTATTTACACTATAATAAATCTTTATTTGTTGAAATGAGAGGTGCATTCTGGGATTGTTGCTAATTAACATATTCTTTATACCCTCTCTGATGCATGTCCTGTAGAATTGCTACATGTGAATTATATAATTCTTCCCTTCTCTGCCTCCTGCAGTATCATCAAACATACTCATCATGCTCTAATATTTTTTCTCTGAGGCAGAAACATTATGAGAAATGACATCTTGAGTGTTAGCCAGGCTTGAATTGTACTTTTCATTTCTCAATAATCTACATCTCGGCTACCATACAATGCTAAAATAAGTACTTATCAGACTTTCTCATGTCTGTGGCCGTTCTCTTCACACTTCCTTTCTCACCAACTGCAAGTCTTGGCAAATAATTTTCCTCCTCAACATTTTTTTCTCATCCAAAATAACTTTGATCACCCTATTTATTTATTTACTTTTTTAGTGAGACCAGTTAAAAACTGCTTCACATTTTCAGGGGTGACCTGCATTCATTGTTTGGATTTAGAGAATTCTTAAGAGTTACATACTGTGCATACCCATGGAATACAAATCGATAATGACTCTATTAATAATCTAAATGCAAATGTTTCATATCTATAATATAAACTGGAATGTTGTTTTAACATCTCATCATTTTGAAAAACTTTAATTTTAAATGATACTATATGTAACAGGAGCTGAACACCCCCAAACTTACCACATCCACTTATATTAAAATAGCAACTTTAAAACCTTAGCACTTTGTAGAAGTATGATATTTAATTAGGAATGGAGTACTCAGCGATCTTTTTATAACACTGGTAGAAGCTACAGTGCTGCTTTCAAACTGTTAACATTTATAGCTTTCAGTTTTTAAACTTTGCTTTTCTTTTTATCGGGTCACGGTCTCAGCTCTGTATACTTGTACTGCCTAAAGAAATAATCCTACCCATCTTTATCAAGCTGCCGTCTCCATTATATCATACAACACAGACAATGTAACTGGTGATTTGTTTGCTCTTTTATGACTTTTGTTAAAGGCAACCAGTAAAATCAGATGCTGTAGGAGTCTAAGAGCCTCACTGTCCCTAATAAAAAATGACATCTAGTTTTATATTGGCCACATGGTCTTACAGTTACCCTGTAAGTCGAATAATGCTTGCTATGTTCTCAGCATTCGTATCTATGAGCATTTGATACCAGTTAATTTAGACCAGAAAATAAATAACCTTTAGCTTTTCATGGCAAATAAATTGCCCTTAGCAACACTGTACTCACTGCACTAAGGTGACATCAGGAATATCTTAAAGTTTGTCCTGATAACAGCATTGACATCTAGGAACAAAATTCAAGCTATAAACCAGTTTGTTCTTCCTGTCTTAACTTACAGTTTTGGAGTGATTAACTGGCCCTAAAATGTGTTGGATAGATTAGATAGGAAAACAAGAAGGATGCTTCATGGTCACCAAATGATTTATAAAAATCATTGCATACCAAGATTATATATTCCCCATTCCAAAGAAGGGATGGGCCTCCTTGAAAATGATTACATGTCTAGATCTGCAATTGTGGGACTGTACCTCAAAAGACCCAAACATAGTGAAAGTTTTGAAACATGACCAGAATAAATCCAAGATGATTTCCCTGCTTAGTCTAGCAGAAACATATTGACGTCAGGCAGGAATAGAAATCAAACCAGAAGTAAATAGAAATCAGGCGGTAACTGAATGTGCCAGAAAACAAAAGAAAGAATATAAGGTGAAGGATCAGATGAGAAGGCAAGAAATGTGGCAAATGCATAAATGTAGTTGCAAGTATAGAAAACTTCTGGAAGAACTCCATGTTGACCAGGACTGAATGCAAGAATGGTTAAGGAGAGGCGAATTCAAAGCAAAAAATGTAAGGTTAATATTGGCAGTGCACATGTTGGTTTATAAAGTCCATTGAACATGTGGGAGAAACAGACACATATAGGTTTTGTAAAACAGAACTGGAAATAGTTGCACCCCTTGTTGCTGGTTTTGACATACTAATGGCTGAAGGACTGTATATTGAAAGGCATAATAATGTGGCAAGACTGTTGCACTGGGGATTGTGTAAACATTATGGTATTGAAGTAGCTGAAAAACACTGGAAACTTAAGCCACAAAGCATCATAGATAATGATGAAGTCTTCATCAGATGGGATCACCCATTACCAACAGTTCAAAAGATAGATGCATGAAAACCAGATATAGTGGTCCATGAAAATAAGACAAAAGTAGCATTGATCATTGAAATTGCTACACCTAGTGACTACAGTGTCTTGCGTACAGAGAGACACAAAGTCATAAAATATCAGGATTTGCAGGCTGAAATGAGAGCAATGTGGAAGAAAGATACCCAGACAGTTCCAATAGTAGTACAAGCAATGGGTCTTATAAAAAAGAATCTACAATTGTATTTAGATATGTTACCAATACATGTAAGTCCATATGAATTGCAGAAGGAGTCATTACTGGGCACATTATGGGTGCTGCAAAGACCACTTTTGGCTTACATCAAAGATTGAAACAATACTAATTTCATGAACTTTAATCGTACTTTGACTTAGGAATGGGGTCCATTCCCATCATGATAATAGAAACCCAAAAGACTTGGAGAAATTAAAAAAAAAAAGTTTATCACCTAGAAAACTATTGATGATGCTATTATTAATAGCAATTCAGACAATGTCCTGATATTTAGTATTAAAAATGTATTGTAGGGGATTCATCATCATTTATTTTACTAACTGTTGTATAATGCAGAGTTTCCACTGTCATTCAACTGAATGTTAGTCTGATGATACATCTCTGGGGGGAAAAATAAATAAATAAAATGCAACCAACCAGATACCAGACATCTGACAATAATTTTCTTACAACACAAATAGATCTGATTTTACTGTTCACATTTTGTACACATTTTTCTAAATAAGCCTTACAAAAAAGAACTTTTTAGTTTCCTACTGTCTCCACCAGAAGGAGATATTTGATTTTTTTTCATGGCCATCACCGTAAGTGTGGTCATTCCCGCCTTTCTAGTGTCCTTTTTAGTATGGCTACAGTACACATTCACAGTGCCCTTTATCATGGATACACATTTTCCTCTGCTGTCATCAGATTTATTAGAGACCTTAGCTTAGTTCTTTAAATGTCCATACATTAGGAGAACATCCAACTATTTTACTATTCCATACATCACCTAAATATGCTTAGCTTCATCGATACAACTAATATTCATAGCATGTCCATGAATATGGGAATATTATATCCTCTGTCTACTATAGTACAGAGGTGGTTAGGGCAAAGAAGTGCATGGTATACTTATTTCTGATGGAATTGCACTCTGAAGAAGATACTGGTCTGTACCATCAGTGCATGTATAACACTGTACCATCAGCACATGCATAACATTGTATCATCAGCACATGTGAAACAATGTACCATCAGCACATGTGAAACAGTGTACCATCAGCACATGCGTAACACTGTACCATCAGTACATGTGTAACACTGTACCATCAGTACATGCAAAACACTGTACCATCAGCACAAGCGTAACACTGTACCATCAGCACGTATAACACTGTACCATCAGTACATGCGTAACATCACCAGCACATGTGAAACACTGTACCATCAGTACATGTGTAACACTGTACCATCAGTACATGAGTAACACTGTACCATCAGCACATGTGAAACAGTGTACCATCAGCACATGCGTAACACTGTTCCATTAGTACATGTGTAACTCTGTGCCATCAGTACATGTGTAACACTGTATCATCAGTACATGCATAACACTGTATCACCAGCACATGTGAAACACTGTACCATCAATACATGTGTAACACTGTACCATCAGTACATGTGTAAGACTGTACCATCAGTACATGCAAAACACTGTACCATCAGCACAAGCGTAACACTGTACCATCAGCACGTATAACACTGTACCATCAGTACATGCGTAACATCACCAGCACATGTGAAACACTGTACCATCAGTACATGTGTAACACTGTACCATCAGTACATGAGTAACACTGTACCATCAGCACATGTGAAACAGTGTACCATCAGCACATGCGTAACACTGTTCCATTAGTACATGTGTAACTCTGTGCCATCAGTACATGTGTAACACTGTATCATCAGTACATGCATAACACTGTATCACCAGCACATGTGAAACACTGTACCATCAATACATGTGTAACACTGTACCATCAGTACATGTGTAAGACTGTACCATCAGTACATGCGTAACACTGTATCACCAGCACATGTGAAACACTGTACCATCGGTACATGTGTAACACTGTACCATCAGTACATGCGTAACACTGTACCATTAGTACATCTGTAGCACTGTGCCATCAGTACATGTGTAACACTGTACCAGCAGTACATGCATAACACTATGCCATCAGTACATGTGTAACACTGTACCATCAGCACATGTGCAACACTGTTTTTAGCCCTTCTGCTTAAACCTGTAGGAAGATTTGTCATGTGAAGGTAGCAACTACATTGTGTCTCTCCACTGACAACTGTAATTGTTTTCTGGCAATTTTGTAAATGAGTAGCTCCACTGAAATAGCTAAGTCACCTCTACAGGGAGACCAAAGTTACATAGCTTGATCAGGGTCATACTATATGCAAAGTGATAGCCATTAGCCAACACAATTCAAATTCAGGCCTTTTACTTTAAAAACCCAACCTTTGGCACTGTGTTATGCCACTTCCTGTTTTCTAATCTGCACACAGTTCAACATTTAATTACCTGACTGATTTTCAACACAATCTACATATAGCACATCTGCCCATCTGTACTGCTGACTTCAGTGATTACAGAAAATGTTCACCGTATTTGTTAGCTGGGATGTGAAGATTTGGTCCCAACTATACAATCACTCTATAAAAGTTACAAATGATACCAGTATAATAGTGGTGTAATTTCTTAAATTGTTAGGAAACTTGTGATGACTCAGAGGGCC